>NW_026511871.1:1204416-1345070 GCF_027579735.1 Bombina bombina | reverse complement strand
GAGTAATACTATCGCACGCTAATGAGAGCTTGCTTCCGTAGGCTCCCAATGGGAGCCTCGTTCTCATGCCCTCAGACACAGCATCAGAACCTAGAGCAGCGCAGGGGTAAGTCGCACAGCGATGGCAGTATTATTAGATATATATATGCTTATATACATATATATTTGTGTGTTAATATATACACACATTATCACATACATACATATGCATATATATATATATTATAGTCATATACTGGGAACACACAGTCCCCATAGAACATAAAGGCATTTTTCAGTGCCGTTTTTGTTCGAACACTCCCGCCAACATTACCCCCAAAATACTGCCTAATGCCGTTATTTTATTAAAAAAATTAAATGCTACAATTTTTATTTTTAATAAAACACACAACACTTTATTTTGGGGGCACATTTATCAAATTAACCAGATATCTGATCTCTGGTTAATTTTTATAAGCACTAATTGCTACCACAAGCCTCGCGGGTAGCATTAACCAGCCACTTGTAATGGCTTGTTTTGTATCATGTCCCTGCAAATGGGCAAATTTGCCTGTTTATTGACACGTAATAATTGAATCTTGGTGACATTATCAGAGCGAAGCCCCTGAATGTGCAAGTGATTATGGGTGTTTGTATTGGCTAACATGACTCTAACAGACTGAAATAGACCACAATGTCTGATGGGTCACTGTGGCGCGGCCAAGTGCAAGATCACTACCTGGCAGTACTTACAGTACCATGTCCTCTGTGCACAGTGATTTATTACCCTCTGGCTGAACATCTATCACTACATAAATCAGCTTCAATACAAATAATTTGTTCTGATAATGTGGAATCCACCAACCTAAAGGAACATTTATTTACTGTAGGAGATCGGGACAGATCATCAATGAACAGTATAAAATAGGTGTCATCAGGGTCTGTTCCAATATAAAGTGATTAACACAAGTGGTCACTAGGTTTTCAAATTCAAGGTCGTTCCAGTCCATACAAATACAGCTGTCCCATAGATGTCTATTTATTTCTTAACTCAAAATCACCAATCCCTTTACAGAGAATATAGATGCTGCAGTGTCTTACAGTCATTGTGGTAATTTGTATACGGGGAGGAACATGAGGTAATTTGTATCAGGGGAGGAACATGACAGTGCAATTAGAGGTAATTTGTATCAGGGGAGGAACATGACAGTGCAGTTAGAGGTAATTTGTATCAGGGGAGGAACATGACAGTGCAATTAGAGGTAATTTGTATCAGGGGAGGAACATGACAGTGCAGTTAGAGGTAATTTGTATCAGGGGAGGAACATGACAGTGCAGTTAGAGGTAATTTGTATCAGGGGAGGAACATGACAGTGCAATTAGAGGTAATTTGTATTAGGGAGGAACATGACAGTGCAGTTAGAGGTAATTTGTATCAGGGGAGGAACATGACAGTGCAGTTAGAGGTAATTTGTATGGGGAGGAACATGACAGTGCAGTTAGAGGTAATTTGTATCAGGGGAGGAACATGACAGTGCAGTTAGAGGTAATTTGTATCAGGGAGGAACATGACAGTGCAGTTAGAGGTAATTTGTATGGGGAGGAACATGACAGTGCAGTTAGAGGTAATTTGTATCAGGGGAGGAACATGACAGTGCAATTAGAGGTAATTTGTATCAGGGGAGGAACATGACAGTGCAGTTAGAGGTAATTTGTATCAGGGGAGGAACATGACAGTGCAATTAGAGGTAATTTGTATCAGGGGAGGAACATGACAGTGCAGTTAGAGGTAATTTGTATCAGGGGAGGAACATGACAGTGCAATTAGAGGTAATTTGTATCAGGGGGAGGAACATGACAGTGCAGTTAGAGGTAATTTGTATTAGGGTAGGAAAATGACAGTGCAGTTAGAGGTAATTTGTATCAGGGGAGGAACATGACAGTGCAGTTAGAGGTAAATTTGTATTAGGGAGGAACATGACAGTGCAGTTAGAGGTAATTTGTATTAGGGGAGGAACATGACAGTGCAGTTAGAGGTAATTTGTATCAGGGGAGGAACATGACAGTGCAGTTAGAGGTAATTTGTATCAGGGGGAGGAACATGACAGTGCAGTTAGAGGTAATTTGTATTAGGGGAGGAACATGACAGTGCAGTTAGAGGTAATTTGTATTAGGGGAGGAACATGACAGTGCAGTTAGAGGTAATTTGTATTAGGGAGGAACATGACAGTGCAGTTAGAGGTAATTTGTATCAGGGGAGGAATATGACAGTGCAGTTAGAGGTAATTTGTATCAGGGGAGGAACATGACAGTGCAGTTAGAGGTAATTTGTATTAGGGGAGGAACATGACAGTGCAGTTAGAGGTAATTTGTATTAGGGAGGAACAAGACAGTGCAGTTAGAGGTAATTTGTATTAGGGGAGGAACATGACAGTGCAGTTAGAGGTAATTTGTATGAGGGAGGAACATGACAGTGCAGTTAGAGGTAATTTGTATCAGGGGAGGAACATGACAGTGCAGTTAGAGGTAATTTGTATCAGGGGAGGAACATGACAGTGCAGTTAGAGGTAATTTGTATTAGGGGAGGAACATGACAGTGCAGTTAGAGGTAATTTGTATTAGGGGAGGAACATGACAGTGCAGTTAGAGGTAATTTGTATCAGGGGAGGAACATGACAGTGCAGTTAGAGGTAATTTGTATTAGGGGAGGAACATGACAGTGCAGTTGGAGGTAATTTGTATCAGGGGAGGAACATGACAGTGCAGTTAGAGGTAATTTGTATTAGGGGAGGAACATGACAGTGCAGTTAGAGGTAATTTGTATCAGGGAGGAACATGACAGTGCAGTTAGAGGTAATTTGTATCAGGGGAGGAACATGACAGTGCAGTTAGAGGTAATTTGTATGGGGAGGAACATGACAGTGCAGTTAGAGGTAATTTGTATCAGGGAGGAACATGACAGGTGCAGTTAGAGGTAATGTGTAATAGGGAGGAACATGACAGTGCAGTTAGAGGTATTGTGTATCAGGGGAGGAAACATGACAGTGCAGTTAGAGTAATTTGTATCATGGGAGTTACATGACCAAGTGCAGTTAATGTAATTTGTATCAGGTGAGGAACGATGACAGTGCATTTAGAGTTAATTTGTAATAAAGGGGATGAACATGACAGTGCAATTAGAGGTAATTTGTATTAGGGAGGAACATGACAGTGGCAGTTCGAGGTAATATGTATCAGGGAGGAACATGACAGTCAGTTAGAGGTACTTTGTAATCAGGGAGGACCATTACATGCAGTTTAGAGGTAATGTGTATTAGGGTAGGAACATGACATTTTTTGTTGCAGTTAGAGTGTAATTTGTATTAGGGTGTAGTAACATGACCTGTGCAGTTAGAGGTAATTTGTATCAGGGGAGGAACAAGACAGTACAGTATATGTAATTTGTATCAGGGGAGGAACATGACAGTGCAGTTAGAGGTAATTTGATTAGGGAGGAACATGACAGTGCAGTTAGAGGTAATTTGTATCAGGGTGGAGGAACATGGACAGTGCAGTTAGAGGTAATTTGTATCAGGGGAGGAACATGACAGTGCAGTTAGAGGTAATTTGTATCAGGGGAGGAACATGACAGTGCAGTTAGAGGTAATTTGTATCAGGGGAGGAACATGACAGTGCAGTTAGAGGTAATTTGTATCAGGGGAGGAACATGACAGTGCAGTTAGAGGTAATTTGTTTCAGGGGAGGAACATGACAGTGCAGTTAGAGGTAATTTGTATCAGGGGAGGAACATGACAGTGCAGTTAGAGGTAATTTGTATTAGGGAGGAACATGACAGTGCATTTAGAGGTAATTTGTATCAGGGGGAGGAACATGACAGTGCAGTTAGAGGTAATTTGTATCAGGGGAGGAACATGACAGTGCAGTTAGGGGTAATTTGTATTAGGGAGGAACATGACAGTGCAGTTAGAGGTAATTTGTATTAGGGAGGAACATAACAGTGCAGTTAGAGGTAATTTGTATCAGGGGAGGAACATGACAGTGCAGTTAGAGGTAATTTGTATTAGGGAGGAACATGACAGTGCAGTTAGAGGTAATTTTGTATCAGGGAGGAACATGACAGTGCATGTTAGAGGTAATTTGTATACAGGGGAGGAACATGACAGTGCAGTTAGAGGTTATTTGTATCAGGGGAGGAACATGACAGTGCAGTTAGAGGTAATTTGTATTAGGGAGGAACATGACAGTGGCAGTTAGAGGTAAATTTGTATCTGGGGAGGAACATGACAGTGCAGTAGGAGGTAATTTGTATCAGGGGGAGGAACATGACAGTGCAGTTAGAGGTAATTTGTATCAGGGGAGGAACATGACAGTGCAGTTAGAGGTAATTTGTATTAGGGGAGGAACATGACAGTGCAGTTAGAGGTAATTTGTATCAGGGAGGAACATGACAGTGCAGTTAGAGGTAATTTGTATCAGGGGAGGAACATGACAGTGCAGTTAGAGGTAATTTGTATCAGGGGAGGAACATGACAGTGCAGTTAGAGGTAATTTGTATCAGGGGAGGAACATGACAGTGCAGTTAGAGGTAATTTGTATAGGGAGGAACATGACAGTGCAGTTAGAGGTAATTTGTATCAGGGGAGGAACATGACAGTGCAGTTAGAGGTAATTTGTATCAGGGGAGGAACATGACAGTGCAGTTAGAGGTAATTTGTATAAGGGGAGGAACATGACAGTGCAGTTAGAGGTAATTTGTATCAGGGGAGGAACATGACAGTGCAGTTAGAGGTAATTTGTATCAGGGGAGGAACATGACAGTGCAGTTAGAGGTAATTTGTATCAGGGGAGGAACATGACAGTGCAGTTAGAGGTAATTTGTATCAGGGGAGGAACATGACAGTGCAGTTAGAGGTAATTTGTATTCAGGGGAGGAACATGACAGTGCAGTTAGAGGTAATTTGTATCAGGGGAGGAACATGACAGTGCAGTTAGAGGTAATTTGTATCAGGGGAGGAACATGACAGTGCAGTTAGAGGTAATTTGTATCAGGGGAGGAACATGACAGTGCAGTTAGAGGTAATTTGTATTAGGGGGAGGAACATGACAGTGCAATTAGAGGTAATTTGTATTAGGGAGGAACATGACAGTGCAGTTAGAGGTAATTTGTATCAGGGGAGGAACATGACAGTGCAGTTAGAGGTAATTTGTATCAGGGGAGGAACATGACAGTGCAGTTAGAGGTAATGTGTATTAGGGAGGAACATGACAGTGCAGTTAGAGGTAATTTGTATTAGGGGGAGGAACATGACAGTGCAGTTAGAGGTAATTTGTATCAGGGGAGGAACATGACAGTACAGTTAGAGGTAATTTGTATCAGGGGAGGAACATGACAGTGCAGTTAGAGGTAATTTGTATTAGGGAGGAACATGACAGTGCAGTTAGAGGTAATTTGTATCAGGGAGGAACATGACAGTGCAGTTAGAGGTAATTTGTATCAGGGGAGGAACATGACAGTGCAGTTAGAGGTAATTTGTATCAGGGGAGGAACATGACAGTGCAGTTAGAGGTAATTTGTATCAGGGGAGGAACATGACAGTGCAGTTAGAGGTAATTTGTTTTCTGGGGAGGAACATGACAGTGCAGTTAGAGGTAATTTGTATCAGGGGAGGAACATGACAGTGCAGTTAGAGGTAATTTGTATCAGGGGAGGAACATGACAGTGCAGTTAGAGGTAATTTGTATTAGGGGGAGGAACATGACAGTGCAGTTAGAGGTAATTTGTATACGGGGAGGAACATGACAGTGCAGTTAGAGGTAATTTGTATCAGGGGAGGAACATGACAGTGCAGTTAGAGGTAATTTGTATCAGGGGAGGAACATGACAGTGCAGTTAGAGGTAATTTGTTATAGGGGAGGAACATGACAGTGCAGTTAGAGGTAATTTGTATCAGGGGAGGAACATGACAGTGCAGTTAGAGGTAATTTGTATCAGGGGAGGAACATGACAGTGCAGTTAGAGGTAATTTGTATCAGGGGAGGAACATGACAGTGCAGTTAGAGGTAATTTGTATTAGGGGAGGAACATGACAGTGCAGTTAGAGGTAATTTGTATCAGGGGGAGGAACATGACAGTGCAGTTAGAGGTAATTTGTATGGGGGAGGAACATGACAGTGCAGTTAGAGGTAATTTGTATCAGGGGAGGAACATGACAGTGCAGTTAGAGGTAATTTGTATCAGGGGAGGAACATGACAGTGCAGTTAGAGGTAATTTGTATCAGGGGAGGAACATGACAGTGCAGTTAGAGGTAATTTGTATCAGGGGAGGAACATGACAGTGCAGTTAGAGGTAATTTGTATAGGGGGAGGAACATGACAGTGCAGTTAGAGGTAATTTGTATCAGGGGAGGAACATGACAGTGCAGTTAGAGGTAATTTGTATCAGGGGAGGAACATGACAGTGCAGTTAGAGGTAATTTGTATACGGGGAGGAACATGACAGTGCAGTTAGAGGTAATTTGTATCAGGGGAGGAACATGACAGTGCAGTTAGAGGTAATTTGTATCAGGGGAGGAACATGACAGTGCAGTTAGAGGTAATTTGTATTAGGGAGGAACATGACAGTGCAGTTAGAGGTAATTTGTATCAGGGAGGAACATGACAGTGCAGTTAGAGGTAATTTGTATTAGGGGGAGGAACATGACAGTGCAGTTAGAGGTAATTTGTATTAGGGGGAGGAACATGACAGTGCAGTTAGAGGTAATTTGTATGGGGAGGAACATGACAGTGCAGTTAGAGGTAATTTGTATCAGGGGAGGAACATGACAGTGCAGTTAGAGGTAATTTGTATCAGGGAGGAACATGACAGTGCAGTTAGAGGTAATTTGTATTAGGGGGGAACATGACAGTGGCAGTTAGAGGTAATTTGTATCAGGGGAGGAACATGACAGTGCAGTTAGAGGTAATTTGTATCAGGGGGAGGAACATGACAGTGCAGTTAGAGGTAATTTGTATCAGGGGAGGAACATGACAGTGCATTTAGAGGTAATTTGTATCAGGGGGAGGAACATGACAGTGCAGTTAGAGGTAATTTGTATCAGGGGAGGAACATGACAGTGCAGTTAGAGGTAATTTGTATTAGGGGGAGGAACATGACAGTGCAGTTAGAGGTAATTTGTATCAGGGGAGGAACATGACAGTGCAGTTAGGGGTAATTTGTATTAGGGAGGAACATGACAGTGCAGTTAGAGGTAATTTGTATTAGGGAGGAACATAACAGTGCAGTTAGAGGTAATTTGTATCAGGGGAGGAACATGACAGTGCAGTTAGAGGTAATTTGTATTAGGGAGGAACATGACAGTGCAGTTAGAGGTAATTTGTATCAGGGGAGGAACATGACAGTGCAGTTAGAGGTAATTTGTATCAGGGGAGGAACATGACAGTGCAGTTAGAGGTAATTTGTATCAGGGAGGAACATGACAGTGCAGTTAGAGGTAATTTGTATTAGGGAGGAACATGACAGTGCAGTTAGAGGTAATTTGTATCAGGGGAGGAACATGACAGTGCAGTTAGAGGTAATTTGTATTAGGGAGGAACATGACAGTGCAGTTAGAGGTAATTTGTATCAGGGGAGGAACATGCCAGTGCAGTTAGAGGTAATTTGTATTAGGGGGAGGAACATGACAGTGCAGTTAGAGGTAATTTGTATACGGGGAGGAACATGACAGTGCAGTTAGAGGTAATTTGTATCAGGGGAGGAACATGACAGTGCAGTTAGAGGTAATTTGTATTAGGGGGAGGAACATGGCAGTGCAGTTAGAGGTAATTTGTATCAGGGGAGGAACATGACAGTGCAGTTAGAGGTAATGTGTATTAGGGAGGAACATGACAGTGCAGTTAGAGGTAATTTGTATCAGGGGAGGAACATGACAGTGCAGTTAGAGGTAATTTGTTTCAGGGGAGGAACATGACAGTGCAGTTAGAGGTAATTTGTATCAGGGAGGAACATGACAGTGCAGTTAGAGGTAATTTGTATCAGGGGAGGAACATGACAGTGCAGTTAGAGGTAATTTGTATGGGGAGGAACATGACAGTGCAGTTAGAGGTAATTTGTATCAGGGGAGGAACATGACAGTGCAGTTAGAGGTAATTTGTATCAGGGGAGGAACATGACAGTGCAGTTAGAGGTAATGTGTATTAGGGGAGGAACATGACAGTGCAGTTAGAGGTAATTTGTATCAGGGGAGGAACATGACAGTGCAGTTAGAGGTAATTTGTATCAGGGGAGGAACATGACAGTGCAGTTAGAGGTAATTTGTATCAGGGGAGGAACATGACAGTGCAGTTAGAGGTAATTTGTATCAGGGGAGGAACATGACAGTGCAGTTAGAGGTAATGTGTATTAGGGAGGAACATGACAGTGCAGTTAGAGGTAATTTGTATTAGGGGGAGGAACATGACAGTGCAGTTAGAGGTAATTTGTATCAGGGGAGGAACATGACAGTGCAGTTAGAGGTAATTTGTATTAGGGAGGAACATGACAGTGCAGTTAGAGGTAATTTGTATCAGGGGAGGAACATGACAGTGCAGTTAGAGGTAATTTGTATTAGGGAGGAACATGACAGTGCAGTTAGAGGTAATTTGTATCAGGGGAGGAACATGCCAGTGCAGTTAGAGGTAATTTGTATCAGGGGAGGAACATGACAGTGCAGTTAGAGGTAATTTGTATCAGGGGAGGAACATGACAGTGCAGTTAGAGGTAATTTGTATCAGGGGAGGAACATGACAGTGCAGTTAGAGGTAATTTGTATCAGGGGAGGAACATGACAGTGCAGTTAGAGGTAATTTGTATCAGGGGAGGAACATGACAGTGCAGTTAGAGGTAATTTGTATCAGGGGAGGAACATGACAGTGCAGTTAGAGGTAATTTGTATCAGGGGAGGAACATGACAGTGCAGTTAGAGGTAATTTGTATCAGGGGAGGAACATGACAGTGCAGTTAGAGGTAATTTGTATTAGGGAGGAATGTGACAGTGTAGTTAGAGGTAATTTGTATCAGGGGAGGAACATGACAGTGCAGTTAGAGGTAATTTGTATCAGAGGAGGAACATGACAGTGCAGTTAGAGGTAATTTGTATCAGGGGAGGAACATGACAGTGCAGTTAGAGGTAATTTGTATCAGGGGAGGAACATGACAGTGCAGTTAGAGGTAATTTGTATTAGGGAGGAACATGACAGTGCAATTAGAGGTAATTTGTATTAGGGAGGAACATGACAGTGCAGTTAGAGGTAATTTGTATCAGGGGAGGAACATGACAGTGCAGTTAGAGGTAATTTGTATCAGGGGAGGAACATGACAGTGCAGTTAGAGGTAATTTGTATTAGGGAGGAACATGACAGTGCAGTTAGAGGTAATTTGTATCAGGGGAGGAACATGACAGTGCAGTTAGAGGTAATTTGTATCAGGGGAGGAACATGACAGTGCAGTTAGAGGTAATTTGTATCAGGGGAGGAACATGACAGTGCAGTTAGAGGTAATTTGTATCAGGGGAGGAACATGACAGTGCAGTTAGAGGTAATTTGTATCAGGGGAGGAACATGACAGTGCAGTTAGACGTAATTTTTATCAGGGGAGGAACATGACAGTGCAGTTAGAGGTAATTTGTATCAGGGGAGGAACATGACAGTGCAGTTAGAGGTAATTTGTATCAGGGGAGGAACATGACAGTGCAGTTAGAGGTAATTTGTATCAGGGGAGGAACATGACAGTGCAGTTAGAGGTAATTTTTATCAGGGGAGGAACATGACAGTGCAATTAGAGGTAATTTGTATTAGGGGAGGAACATGACAGTGCAGTTAGAGGTAATTTGTATCAGGGGAGGAACATGACAGTGCATTTAGAGGTAATTTGTATTAGGGAGGAACATGACAGTGCAGTTAGAGGTAATGTGTATTAGGGAGGAACATGACAGTGCAATTAGAGGTAATTTGTATCTAGGGAGGAACATGACAGTGCAGTTAGAGGTAATTTGTATCAGGGGAGGAACATGACAGTGCAATTAGAGGTAATTTGTATTAGGGAGGAACATGACAGTGCAATTAGAGGTAATTTGTATCAGGGGAGGAACATGACAGTGCAGTTAGAGGTAATTTGTATCAGGGGAGGAACATGACAGTGCAGTTAGAGGTAATTTGTATTAGGGAGGAACATGACAGTGCAGTTAGAGGTAATTTGTATCAGGGGAGGAACATGACAGTGCAGTTAGAGGTAATTTGTATCAGAGGAGGAACATGACAGTGCAGTTAGAGGTAATTTGTATTAGGGAGGAACATGACAGTGCAATTAGAGGTAATTTGTATCAGGGAGGAACATGACAGTGCAGTTAGAGGTAATTTGTATCAGGGGAGGAACATGACAGTGCAGTTAGAGGTAATTTGTATCAGGGGAGGAACATGACAGTGCAGTTAGAGGTAATTTGTATTAGGGAGGAACATGACAGTGCAATTAGAGGTAATTTGTATCAGGGGAGTGACATGACAGTGCAGTTAGAGGTAATTTGTATTAGGGAGGAACATGACAGTGCAGTTAGAGGTAATTTGTATCAGGGGAGGAACATGACAGTGCAGTTAGAGGTAATTTGTATCAGGGGAGGAACATGACAGTGCAGTTAGAGGTAATTTGTATCAGGGGAGGAACATGACAGTGCAGTTAGAGGTAATTTGTATCAGGGGAGGAACATGACAGTGCAATTAGAGGTAATTTGTATCAGGGGAGGAACATGACAGTGCAGTTAGAGGTAATTTGTATCAGGGGAGGAACATGACAGTGCAGTTAGAGGTAATTTGTATCAGGGAGGAACATGACAGTGCAGTTAGAGGTAATTTGTATTAGGGGAGGAACATGACAGTGCAGTTAGAGGTAATTTGTATCAGGGGAGGAACATGACAGTGCATTTAGAGGTAATTTGTATTAGGGAGGAACATGACAGTGCAGTTAGAGGTAATGTGTATTAGGGAGGAACATGACAGTGCAGTTAGAGGTAATTTGTATCAGGGGAGGAACATGACAGTGCAGTTAGAGGTAATTTGTATTAGGGAGGAACATGACAGTGCAATTAGAGGTAATTTGTATTAGGGAGGAACATGACAGTGCAATTAGAGGTAATTTGTATCAGGGGAGGAACATGACAGTGCAGTTAGAGGTAATTTGTATCAGGGGAGGAACATGACAGTGCAGTTAGAGGTAATTTGTATCAGGGGAGGAACATGACAGTGCAATTAGAGGTAATTTGTATTAGGGAGGAACATGACAGTGCAGTTAGAGGTAATTTGTATCAGGGGAGGAACATGACAGTGCAGTTAGAGGTAATTTGTATCAGGGGAGGAACATGACAGTGCAGTTAGAGGTAATTTGTATCAGAGGAGGAACATGACAGTGCAGTTAGAGGTAATTTGTATCAGGGGAGGAACATGACAGTGCAGTTAGAGGTAATTTGTATCAGGGGAGGAACATGACAGGGCAGTTAGAGGTAATTTGTATTAGGGGGAGGAACATGACAGTGCAGTTAGAGGTAATTTGTATCAGGGAAGGAACATGACAGTGCAGTTAGAGGTAATTTGTATTAGGGAGGAACATGACAGTGCAGTTAGAGGTAATTTGTATTAGGGAGGAACATGACAGTGCAGTTAGAGGTAATTTGTATCAGGGAGGAACATGACAGTGCAGTTAGAGGTAATTTGTATTAGGGAGGAACATGACAGTGCAGTTAGAGGTTATTTGTATCAGGGGAGGAACATGACAGTGCAGTTAGAGGTAATTTGTATTAGGGAGGAACATGCCAGTGCAGTTAGAGGTAATTTGTATTAGGGGGAGGAACATGACAGTGCAGTTAGAGGTAATTTGTATTAGGGGGAGGAACATGACAGTGCAGTTAGAGGTAATTTGTATCAGGGAAGGAACATGACAGTGCAGTTAGAGGTTATTTGTATCAGGGAAGGAACATGACAGTGCAGTTAGAGGTAATTTGTATTAGGGAGGAACATGCCAGTGCAGTTAGAGGTAATTTGTATTAGGGGGAGGAACATGCCAGTGCAGTTAGAGGTAATTTGTATTAGGGAGGAACATGACAGTGCAGTTAGAGGTAATTTGTATTAGGGGGAGGAACATGACAGTGCAGTTAGAGGTAATTTGTATTAGGGAGTGTTATGTGATTCTTTTTGTCAGGATATGATGTTATCATATATATCACTTTTCAGCAAGGAAATGACTGACACATTACACAGGTTTTCACAATCTTATAATAACAATGATGGTTTATTCTGCAACATAATCATGGAAACAAAATACCACAAACCACTATTCATACTTATAACACTCTATGCAATTGCAATGCTTATATAAACAATTCTAGATACAACTATCTATACAGTTTTCAGTTACATTTAGTTGCCTGCGCAACGACTGATAACAATCTTATGTTGTATTACCACTAAAACAAGTCTAGCTAGTTTTAAACAAACAAATTAATACATCACCGTGATCTCTGTTTGCATCATCCTATCCTGCCGCTTCTGGGGCGCAATGGGAGGGGACATCTGGGCAATCTTTGGACCAGGAGAAAAACAGGCGATCAGCGGGAAACAACACCGAGGATGCGTCCATCCATGGGTCCCAAAAATACACTCAAATACACACACCACAAATATTCAGACTCTCAGACTGACTCAGACATCAGACATGACAATCAATACACAATCAGACAACACATGATCAGATTGCCTAGATGTACCCCTCTTTATACTGTTCACTTGTGTAACAGTTTTGGCGCAACTCCACAGATCCTGAGACCGCACCCTCTGAGATTGGCCCTGGCCCAAGACATCTGGCCAGTCTGTCTTTAGCCTCAACCAAGCTTATCAGGGCATACTCAGGTACTATCTCTGACGTATTCCTAAACTGCAATGCCGTCATCTTTAGTTTCAAACAAACATGTTTTTCTGCCTAACATTAATTATGTGGTCTTATGCAGTTACTTTTGTCAAATACATCAATAATGGTTTTAACAATCTTTCTATAGATATAATTAATAGCTAAACATCAATAATGGCTTTATTACTTAGCCTATTGCAATTAATATTACTTAGCCTATTGCACTTAATAATAATTACATTATTACCATGGCATTAGCCCCTATACCAATGTGTTCCTTAATGTCAGTAAGTGACCCCTGCCAAGGTTACACCCTTGTTCTGTCTGGGTTTTGACTTCTTATCATCAGCATCCATCGGTTGTTTACCACTTGTAGCATGACTTAGCAAAATTCACTGTCATCTACTTGAAGTTAATGTCTTTTACTCTGTTAAAGGCACACTCTCTTAAAGGCAAAGTCACACAAGTTAGTGCAAGTGTCTTATGCTTTCACTCTCTTAAAGGCAAAGTCACACAAGTTTAAGCAAGTGTTATATGAGCAATTACTGCAACCACTTTCCTTACATTCCACCCCTTGGTCATGTGACACCTTGCTTGTTTCTAAACACATACCTTAATAATTAAAACACTCAAGTAATATTGTCTTTTGGTTTAAAACACATCCTACCTAATGTATTACAGAAACATCCAAACATTTTTACTATAATGAATAGCCCACACAAGCAAGCCAGACTTATTAATAGCCATTTAACTATAGTTTTGCCTAAGCTTCCAAGCCATCCCCCCAGTCCAAAAGTCCAGTCAAAGTCTTTAAGCCATTTGCTAAATGAATCATCATGTACCTCACGTATGTGCTTTTGCACTTCTTCTAGTCTGTGTAGGTCATGTTTGATTTTACCTGTATTGTCTTCTATGTACACACAGCATTGCTGGTGGATTCTCTGGCAAACTCCTCCTTCTGCAGCTAGGAGGTAGTCTAGAGCCATTCTATTCTGTAATGCCACCATCCTAATTTGTTCCTGTTCTAATGCTAAGAGCTCTATTGCATCTCTAGTTACATTAAAAGCTTCATCCACTAAATCAGCTAGCGTGTTTAATCTAGTGAGGGCTGTAGCAGCCCCATAATGAGGGACAAATGTTGCAAGCAGGCGCATACCTTCACTAATTTTAACTCCATTGTGTATTTTGTCCAGGTCAAGGTATCTTCGTGTTCTATGCAATATAGGTGGTGGAAGCGTGGTGGTTATGTTAAAAGCAGGGAATATATATCCTAAAAAGCATGGGCCATAATGGGTGCAAGGTATTACCTTTACTGCCCACCTCCCACACAACCAATAATATCCCACTGGCAGTTTAACAAAAGGAGGACATATCCTATTCAATCGCTTCCTCCCATCCTTAGTCCGTGTGTTACCTGCTAGTGTTTCCCTATTAAGCTGGTACCAGTCTTTAATAAGGTCTCTGGGCTCACCAAACTTAGTCTTCCATTTCTCATGGGCATAAGTCAAATATGAGAAGTCATAAAATTTCAGTTTAATGTTGAATACCCCTGTCCTATTTTTAACTAGCCGTCCTATGTTATACATTAACATTATCATGTCAGGTAGCTGGGTTAGGTTATTAGTACTATATATCTCCCCATCTAGATTTTGAAACATAATAGCACCTGTAGTCACATTGTTAGCTAGATGCAACTTATCCAGCAAGTCATCCCTACCTGGTGTGTTAAGACCTGTAAAATTCCACACAGTCTTATTCCCAATCATATCGGCAAGCATACTCATGGTTAAAGATACACCTAGATAAGGGTAACCCCTAGTCTGCCCGTGAGGCACAAACCCACATACCCAACATGGTCCCTGAACATTTGTCACATTAAACACATCTTTGGCAGTTTTTACAAAGGTATTATCAAGTTCCCATGAGGAGGCATGCAGGGAGCCTAAATGACGCCGTGCATGGTCCCTCTTTCCCTTGTGTCGGTTGTTTAATAATTTCCCATCCATTACAGGTCTCCTGATATACATTAAAAGAGGTTCAGATGACTCTTTTCCTGTATATTTACACACATATGTCAGACCCTCTGGTTCCCCATCAGTGTATGATATGTTTAACATTACAGCACGAACCTGTGTATCAGTGGATGTTTTACAACCTAAAATGCGTTCCTGAATCCCCACTTTTAGTTTTGGGGAAGTGGAAGGCATACTGGGATTTTCACAAATCAACCCAACCCCTTCTTGCAGTTCAAATATTAAGTTCTCATCCTGTAAAACAATTGTCCAGCTCTCATCCTCCTTAGACTCCTTACAGTCTTCCCTGGTCACTGCAGCAGAACAAAAATCTTTAGTTACACAATGTACAGTGGAGGAAGGGATGTCACAGGTAATTGTCTCTTCTTCTGATAGTTCAAATACCACCCTTTCCCGCTTGGTAAGGAACATCCAACTTCCATATTCATTTTTGGTCAAACAGGTTACGTCGTCATCAAAGGTAAATGGGATGGAGCAGGATGCCCAGGTTGTGCAATACGGAACGGTCATGCTTCCCTCATAGAAGGTGTGATAGCTGGCACCGGACACCTCACGTTTCATCCTCTGGCTCATCAGTGCTTGGCTTACGCATGCGGCCAAAAGGAGTCCCAACAGAGCACCGGTTACAATAGCAGCCCTGTCAACAAGAATCTAGGAAGGAAACATACTTCAAATTAATTCCGTAAATAGCACTTGCCCGCAGGCACATGCAGCCAATCATTGCTCCCTATCCTTGACTACATTCACTACATTGTAACTTCACTTTTAATACATCTATGCTAATTAAATACTCTGGGATGGGTACAATTAAAACAAAACATCACTGCTTAGGGAGACTTCCTACTTTCAATGCCACCCCTGCTTGTTTTACTTCTATAGTCTCCCCCCCCTAATAAATCTAAGTTGCCTCCACTCCAGTATCAATCAAAGCCTGCTTAAAATAGACCATACTGATACTGGGAGCTTGGCCTGTTTCGTATGGGCCCTGGAAATATTACTCCAGGTCCTCCAACGAAAGCAAGTCCAACCCTGGCCCTGGGGCTTCAGGGGCACTGGCCCTTTTTGTCCCATCCAGGTATTGGTATCCTTTTCCAGTGGACTTTGTTTGGGAATCAACTAGGGACATTTTCCCCTCAGGGCTAGTTTCCCAAAACGTTACCACAGCATTTTGAGCATGATGCTCAATGTACTCCTGTGTGCCCATCATTCTGGACAGTGAGATTTCACTGTCAGTGATGGATCTGTCATTCAATACATTTACTGCTTTTCCCAAATGGACCTTCCATTTCTGCAAAGTTTCATCCCACCCCCCAGGGTCCCATCTGGCCCTGCTCTGTAATACTGATTGTAACTTACTTTTGCTCAACCTACCACCCTTCCGCTTTACTTTGGCCCTGTCTACCTTAACCACAGCCTGTTGAGCTACATCTTCATAACACTGGCTCTTTTTTAATAGCAATTTATTCTGACTCTGCAGGCACACCGTCTGCTCTACAGCTTCCTCTAACTGCTCGTGTGTCTTTCTGTATGCCTGTAATAACACCCATAATTTCTTATGTAACCTTTCTGTGTCTGAATTTGTCTTAACTTTTACATTCTGTAATTTATTCAACACTTCACAAGGTTCTGCTTTGTCAAAAAATTCAGCGTTATCTGGGAGGTCCGTCCCAGACAAGACTTCCCCTGCTAATTCCTGATATGGGGTCCCCTCCCAAGCCGCAATATTTTGAGGCCGTGAAGGGGGAACCGTTTGTGCTTTCTTCCTAAACATTTTCCTAATACCTTCAATTATTGCTGACATCAATCAATAAATTCACAGTAACAGTAACAATATACGTTAATATGTATATACCTGTGCAATATCAATTAATTTCATTCCAAGGTGACAATTGTGACTATGTCCATGAAATATCTGTTTATTTACACAGCTTTCATGGCTCATTTGAGGAATTAACAATTCTAACTAATCCAGAAACATATATATTTATACTCCTGACCGTGCAAGATACAGCTATATATTTTTCTGGCTTATTTCTTTTATCTACAAAAGGGGTTTCACTTTCGATCGGAGCTGCGTCTATCAGCTCTGCACATTCAGTAAGAAAACTGTCAGTTTCTTTGCTCAAGTGATAAACAATTATGTATCCTGCTGACTACGCCAATAATGTTATGTGATTCTTTTTGTCAGGATATGATGTTATCATATATATCACTTTTCAGCAAGGAAATGACTGACACATTACACAGGTTTTCACAATCTTATAATAACAATGATGGTTTATTCTGCAACATAATCATGGAAACAAAATACCACAAACCACTATTCATACTTATAACACTCTATGCAATTGCAATGCTTATATAAACAATTCTAGATACAACTATCTATACAGTTTTCAGTTACATTTAGTTGCCTGCGCAACGACTGATAACAATCTTATGTTGTATTACCACTAAAACAAGTCTAGCTAGTTTTAAACAAACAAATTAATACATCACCGTGATCTCTGTTTGCATCATCCTATCCTGCCGCTTCTGGGGCGCAATGGGAGGGGACATCTGGGCAATCTTTGGACCAGGAGAAAAACAGGCGATCAGCGGGAAACAACACCGAGGATGCGTCCATCCATGGGTCCCAAAAATACACTCAAATACACACACCACAAATATTCAGACTCTCAGACTGACTCAGACATCAGACATGACAATCAATACACAATCAGACAACACATGATCAGATTGCCTAGATGTACCCCTCTTTATACTGTTCACTTGTGTAACAGTTTTGGCGCAACTCCACAGATCCTGAGACCGCACCCTCTGAGATTGGCCCTGGCCCAAGACATCTGGCCAGTCTGTCTTTAGCCTCAACCAAGCTTATCAGGGCATACTCAGGTACTATCTCTGACGTATTCCTAAACTGCAATGCCGTCATCTTTAGTTTCAAACAAACATGTTTTTCTGCCTAACATTAATTATGTGGTCTTATGCAGTTACTTTTGTCAAATACATCAATAATGGTTTTAACAATCTTTCTATAGATATAATTAATAGCTAAACATCAATAATGGCTTTATTACTTAGCCTATTGCAATTAATATTACTTAGCCTATTGCACTTAATAATAATTACATTATTACCATGGCATTAGCCCCTATACCAATGTGTTCCTTAATGTCAGTAAGTGACCCCTGCCAAGGTTACACCCTTGTTCTGTCTGGGTTTTGACTTCTTATCATCAGCATCCATCGGTTGTTTACCACTTGTAGCATGACTTAGCGAAATTCACTGTCATCTACTTGAAGTTAATTAATGTCTTTTACTCTGTTAAAGGCACACTCTCTTAAAGGCAAAGTCACACAAGTTAGTGCAAGTGTCTTATGATTTCACTCTCTTAAAGGCAAAGTCACACAAGTTTAAGCAAGTGTTATATGAGCAATTACTGCAACCACTTTCCTTACAGGGAGGAACATGACAGTGCAGTTAGAGGTAATTTGTATTAGGGGGAGGAACATGACAGTGCAGTTAGAGGTAATTTGTATTAGGGAGGAACATGACAGTGCAGTTAGAGGTAATTTGTATTAGGGAGGAACATGACAGTTCAATTAGAGGTAATTTGTATCAGGGGAGGAACATGACAGTGCAGTTAGAGGTAATTTGTATTAGGGAGGAACATGACAGTGCAGTTAGAGGTAATTTGTATTAGGGGGAGGAACATGACAGTGCAGTTAGAGGTAATTTGTTTTAGGGGAGGAACATGACAGTGCAATTAGAGGTAATTTGTATCAGGGAGGAACATGACAGTGCAGTTAGAGGTAATTTGTATTAGGGAGGAACATGACAGTGCAGTTAGAGGTAATTTGTATTAGGGGGAGGAACATGACAGTGCAGTTAGAGGTAATTTGTATTAGGGGGAGGAACATGACAGTGCAGTTAGAGGTAATTTGTATTAGGGAGGAACATGACAGTTCAATTAGAGGTAATTTGTATCAGGGGTGGAACATGACAGTGCAGTTAGAGGTAATTTGTATTAGGGAGGAACATGACAGTGCAGTTAGAGGTAATTTGTATCAGGGGAGGAACATGACAGTGCAGTTAGAGGTAATTTGTATCAGGGGAGGAACATGACAGTGCAGTTAGGGGTAATTTGTATCAGGGGAGGAACATGACAGTGCAGTTAGAGGTAATTTGTATTACTATATTTGTGTGTGTGTATGTATATGTGTGTATCAGGCTATATTTGTGTGTGTGTGTGTATGTATATGTGTGTATCAGGCTATATTTGTGTGTGTGTGTGTATGTATATGTGTGTATCAGGCTATATTTGTGTGTGTGTACCAGGCTATATTTGTGTGTGTGTATGTATATGTGTGTATCAGGCTATATTTGTGTATGTGTGTGTACCAGGCTATGAAAGTGTGAGGCTGGCTGTTTTTGTGTCTGGCTACAGGTTTGTGGGTTAATATTGTTTAATGTATATGTGTGTACCATGCTGTAGGTGTGTGTGTATTTGTGTGTGTACCAGACTATAGGCGTGTGTTCATATATCTGTCTACTGGGCTGTAGGTGTGTGTGTGAGTATATCTGTGTCCTATGCTATAGGTGTGTGTGTATATATGTGTTTCAGGCTATATATATGTGTGCTTTTATATGTGTACTATGTTTCAGGTGTGTGTGTGTGTGTATATATATCTGTCTACCATGCTATAGGTGTGTGTGTATATATATAATTACGGTAGCCCACAACACTAATACCCCTTTGCTTCGCTCTATAATGCATTGACGTCCTGCCTTTAACAAGTAACAATTGGGACTTTGGGATTCTGACAAGTTTGATACATACATCTCGACATGGCTAACAAATGACTATTTCAATCAATGTGTGACTTTATGTTTATATTCTGTCATTATTATTGGATAATACCGTGTCTTAATCTATATAAGGACCTGATGACCTGATGCTACATGGTGTTAAGAATATGGGATTTCACATATATCCTGACTAGTCTGTTTCATTTGCAGTTTGTTTATTTCTTCTGCTTTGTCTATGCACGCTATGGGAGTTTGCATGCATGGGGATCAACTGAGGCTATTTAATGATCTACCTGGACTTAGGTGCATTTACATATGGTTGGTTGCAAGGATCTACTGAGGTTAATTAAGGCCATTTATATCTGACCCGTGTCTGCACAGAAGACCGCCACACGCTGGTTTGAGCTTACAATAACTTTATTACCATTTTAACAAGAATATATGCATGTGAGCGTTTTGAATCAGACTGAAGAAAGAAGAGTATTAACTATTGGCTAGATTACGAGTTTAGCGTTATGGGTGAAAAAGCCTCATAACGCTGCTTTTTCACTACCACTGCTATTACAAGTCTTGCAGGTATATATGAAACGCACACTTTTTTTGCCGTCACGCAACATAATTACCGCAGCTTTCAAAAAGTCATTTTTCAATGGGACTTCCATAGCGCCGATATTACAAGTTTGCCTGTCCAGCCAAAAAGTGAGCGGTACAGCCCATAACTACAAGATCCATACCGTAAACTGAAAGTCAGTAGTTATGGCTTTTATGTTACAAAGCCGTAACATAAAACTCATAGCTAAAGTGCTAAAAAGTACACTAACACCCATAAACTACCTATTAACCCCTAAACCGAGGCCCTCCCGCATCGCAAACACTAAAATAAAATTATTAACCCCTAATTTGCCGCTGCCGACACTAGAATAAACATATTAATCCCTAAACCGCCCCACTCCCGCATCGTAAACACTAGTTAAATATTATTAACCCCTAATCTGCTGTCCCTAACATCACTGCAACCTACATTACTGTTATTAACCCCTAATCTGCTGCCCCCAAAATCGTCGCCACTAGACTAAATTTATTCACCCCTAAACCTAACCCTAAATCTAACCCTAACACCCACTAACTTTAATATAATTAAAATAAATCTAAATAAAAATTACTATCATTAACTAAATAATTCCTATGTAAAACTAAATACTTACTTATAAAATAAACCCTAAGCTTGCTACAATATAACTAATAGTTACATTGTATCTATCTTAGGTTTACTTTTTATTTCACAGCTAAGTTTGTATTTATTTTAACTAGGTAGAATAGTTATTAAATAGTTATTAACTATTTACTAACTACCTAGTTAAAATAAATACAAAGTTAACTGTAAAATAAAACCTAACCTGAGTTACACTAACACCTAACCTTACACTACAATTAAATAAATTACAAAAAAAACACTAAATTACACAAAATAAAAAACAAATTACAAGATATTTAAACTAATTACACCTAATCTAATAGCCCTATCAAAATAAAAAAGCCCCCCCCCCCAAAATAAAAAAAAACCCTAGCCTAAACTAAACTACCAATAGCCCTTAAAAGGGCCTTTTGCGGGGCATTGCCCCAAAGAAATCAGCTCTTTTAACTTTAAAAAAACCAAAACACACCCAAACCCCTCAAATAAAATCCTATCTAAAAAAAACTAAGTTCCCCATTGCCCTGAAATGGCATTTGGATGGGCATTGCCCTTAAAAGGGCATTTAGCTCTTTCAGCCCAAACCCACCCAATAAACCCTTTAAAAAAAAAGAAAGAAAGAAAGAAATAATAATTACTAAGACTAACCCCGAAGATCCTTCTACAATTTCTGAAAGAGAGAGAGAGAAAGAGATAAATATATATATATATACAGGTAGCCCTCAGTTTACGCTGGGGTTAGGTTCCAGAAGGAATGGTTGTAAATTGAAACCGTTGTAAATTGAAACCCAGTTTATAATGTAAGTCAATGGGAAGTGAGGGAGATAGGTTCCAGGCCCCTCTCAAAATTGTCATAAGTAACACCTAATACAAGATTTTTAAAGCTTGGAAATGAAGACTTTAAATGCTAAACAGCATTATAAACCTAATAAAATAATCACACAACACAGAATATATAATTAAACTAAGTTAAATGAACAAAAACATTTGCTAAACAGCATTATAAACCTAATAAAATAATCACACAACACAGACTTCACTTGCATTTTTCTGCAAACAGTTCTTTCTATGCATTCCAATTTGGACTAATTTATAGACAGGAAGATCTTGTTCCTTTGAAATCTGCTTGATAGCTCAGGTCTGGTTTAACTGCTTAATTTCAGCTTGCTTTGCTTTGCTGCAACACAAGCGGAGAGATCCACCTACTGGCTATTTTAATAAATGCACTGCTTCTCAATGCTTTTCAATAGCAGTCACATGACTGGAAAAAAAGGTTGTTATTCTGAAACGGTGTAAATTGAACCGTTGTAAAATGAGGGCCACCTGTATATATGTTTATCTCATTACAGGTGTGTGGGTTAAGTGTGTGTTTCAGGTTATAGGTGTGTGTTTATATATGTGTACCATGCTGTAGATGTTTGTATGTGTGTGCAAGGTTATAGGATTGTGAGGCTAGCTGTTTATCTGGCAGGTGTGTCTGTGCAAGGCTTTAGGTGTGTGTCAGGCTATAGGTGTGTTTGTGTGTCAGGCTATAGGTGTGTGTGTATCAGGATATAGAGGGGTGGTTGTGTGTGTCAGGCTATAGGTGTGTTTGTGTCAGGATATAAGGGTGTGGGTGTCAGGCTATAGGTGTGTATGTGTCAGGCTATAGGTGTGTGTGTATCAGGATATAGAGGGGTGGTTGTGTGTGTCAGGCTATAGATGTGTTTGTGTCAGGATATAGGGGTGTGGGTGTCAGGCTATAGGTGTGTATGTGTCAGGCTATAGGTGTGTATGTGTCAGGCTATAGGTGTGTATGTGTCAGGCTATAGGTGTGTGTGTATGTGTCTGGCTATAGGTGTGTGTGTATGTGTCAGGCTATAGGTGTGTATGTGTCAGGCTATAGGTGTGTGTGTTTATATATGTGTTCAAGTCTATATGTGTGTATATCTGTGTACCAGGCTATGTGATTGTGAGGCTAGCTCTTTATCTGGCTACCTGTGTGTGTGTCAGGCTATAGGTGTGTGTGTGTCGGGCTATAGGTGTGTGTGTGTGTCGGGCTATAGGTGTGTGTGTGTGTCGGGCTATAGGTGTGTGTGTGTCGGGCTATAGGTGTGTGTGTGTCGGGCTATAGGTGTGTGTGTGTCGGGCTATAGGTGTGTGTCAGGCTATAGGTGTGTGTCAGGCTATAGGTGTGTTTATGGTTATAGGTGTGTGTGTGTGTGTCGGGCTATAGGTGTGTGTGTGTGTCAGGCTATAGGTGTGTGTGTCAGGCTAAAGGTGTGTGTGTGTGTGTGTCAGGCTATAGGTGTGTGTATGTGTGTGTCAGGCTAAAGGTGTGTGTGTGTGTGTGTGTCAGGCTATAGGTGTGTGTATGTGTGTGTCAGGCTATAGGTGTGTGTGTGTCAGGCGATAGGTGTGTGTGTATGTCAGGCTATAGGTGTGTGTGTCAGGCTATAGGTGTGTGTGTCAGGCTATAGGTGTGTGTGTGTCAGGCTATAGGTGTGTGTGTGTCAGGCTATAGGTGTGTGTGTGTCAGGCTATAGATGTGTAATTGTGTGCACATCCCTGTATTTGTAAGAAGCTTTCCCCAGAGGGCTGTATATTGGGGTGCAGTGCCCACTCTTACTTGTAACCTGTTTCTGCACTTTCTGTAGGTAATCTCACTGATGTGCTGTATGATTTTATTTCCACTTATCATAATTAGACTCTAATTACCTTTATATGTGATGACAATTGTCCATTAGCACAAATTAGCTGCAGTTATTGCTAGACTGTCTCAGACACTGAGAACCTGTTCCTTATTTCCCAGTAGACTAATGCTGCTGCTCATGACCTCTTGTTCCATCCCCAGGGGTCAGTAAAGTGGTGGCAGTTGATATAAAGGGGAACAAGCAGCGGTGGCTGAAGGTACGAGATCTCACAAAGGGAGTGACATACAACGTCCAGGTGCAGGCAAAGACCGTCAGCTTTGGACCAGAACTACAGGCCAATATTACCGCTGGACCCCCCAAAGGTAACATGTTATTTACTATCGGCTAGATTACGAGTTTTGTCGGTAAGGCCGTGCGTTGCTAATGCTCAGTTCCAGCTCACCGCCACCTGCAAACAACGCTGGTATTACAGGTTTTTTTCAACCCGGCGTTAGCCTCTAAAAAGTGAGCGGAGAGCAAAATTTAGCTCCACATCTAACCTCAATACCAGCGTTGCTTACGATAGCGGTAAGCTGGCTAAACGTGCTCGTGCACGATTTCACCATAGTAAACAATGGGGTTGAGCCGGCTGAAAAAAAGTCTAACACCTGCAAAAAAGCAGCGTTCAGCTCCTAACGTAGCCCCATTGAGTCCTATGGGGAAACACTTTTAATGACTACACCTAACACCCTAACATGAACCCCGAGTCTAAACACCCCTAATACTACACTTATTAACCCCTAATCTGCCGCTCCGGACACCGCCGCCACCTACATTATACTTATGAACCCCTAATCTGCTGCCCCCAACATCGCTTACACCTACATTATATTTATTAACCCCTACTCTGCACCCCCAAAGTCGCTGCAACTATATTAAATGTATTAACCCCTAATCTAACGTCGCCAACGTCGCCGCCACTATAATAAAGTTATTAACCCCTAAATCTAAGTCTAACCCTAACAACCCCCTAACTTAAATGTAATTGAAATAAATCTAAATAAAATAACTACAATTAAATAAATTATTCCTATTTAAAACTAAATACTTACCTATAAAATAAACCCTAAGCTAGCTACAATATAACTAATAGTTACATTGTAGCTAGCTTAGGGTTTATATTTATTTTACAGGCAACTTTGTATTTATTTTAACTAGGTACAAAAGTTATTAACTATTTAATAGCTACCTAGTTAAAATAAATACAAATTTACCTGTTAAATAATCCCTAACCTAAGTTACAATTACACCTAACACTACACTATAATTAAATTAATTCCCTAAACTTACTACAATTAATTACAATTAAATTAAATAAACTAAATTACGAAAAATAAAAAAATAATTACAAGAATTTTAAACTAATTACACCTACTCTAATCCCCCTAATAAAATAAAAAAGCCCCCCAAAATAATAAAATTCCGTACCCTATACTATATTACAAATAGCCCTTAAAAGGGCCTTTTGGGGGGCATTGCCCCAAAGTAATCAGCTCTTTTACCTGTAAAAAGAAAAAAACAATACCCCCCCAACATTAAAACCCACCACCCACACACCCAACCCTACTTTAAAACCCACCCAATCCCCCCTTAATAAAACCTAACAATAACCCCTTGAAGATCACCCTACCTTGAGATGTCTTCACCCAGCCGGGCACAAGTGGTCCTCCAGAGGGGCAGAAGTCTTCATCCGATCCGGGCAGAAGAGGACATCTAGACGGGAAGAAGTCTTCATTCAGCTGGCATCTTCTATCTTCATCCATCCGGAGCGGAGCGGGTCCATCTTGAAGCCAGCTGACACGGAGCATCCTCTTCTTCCGATGACTCCCGACGAATGAAGGTTCCTTTAAATGACGTCATCCAAGATGGCGTCCCTTGAATTCCGATTGGCTGATAGGATTCTATCAGCCAATCGGAATTAAGGTAGGAAAAATCCTATTGGCTGATGCAATCAGCCAATTGGATCAGCCAATAGGATTGAAGTTCAATCCTATCAGCCAATAGGATAATAGGATTGAGCTCGCATTCTATTGGCTGTTCCAGTCAGCCAATAGAATGCAAGCTCAATCCTATTGGCTGATTGCATCAGCCAATATATTATATGTGTGTGTGCGGTTAGTATTATATTATATGTGTGTGTGGTCAGTATTATATTATGTGTGTGTGTGCGGTCAGTATTATATTATATGTGTGTGTGCGGTTAGTATTATATTATATGTGTGTGTGCGGTCAGTGTTATATTATATGTGTGTGTGCGGTCAGTATTATATTATATGTGTGCGGTTAGTATTATATTATGTGTGTGTGTGTGCGGTCAGTGTTATATTATATGTGTGTGTGCGGTTAGTATTATATTATATGTGTGTGTGCGGTTAGTATTATATTATGTGTGTGTGTGCGGTCAGTGTTATATTATATGTGTGTGTGCGGTCAGTATTATATTATATGTGTGTGTGCGGTCAGTATTATATTATATGTGTGCGGTTAGTATTATATTATATGTGTGCGGTCAGTGTTATATTATATGTGTGTGTGCGGTTAGTATTATATTATATGTGTGTGTGCGGTTAGTATTATATTATATGTGTGTGTGCGGTCAGTATTATATTATGTGTGTGTGTGCGGTCAGTGTTATATTATATGTGTGTGTGCGGTCAGTATTATATGTGTGTGTGCGGTCAGTATTATATTATATGTGTGTGCAGAGCATTGTATCACAAGAGTCTTCTCTGGTGCAATAAATCTACAAACTGTGCGTTCCTTATACCCTCTGTGTTCCTCCTTCTCACTTTCAGGTTCCCCTGGGTCCCCTCAACAAGTGTCTATCAGCAAGTCATCCTCAAGCCTCACTCTCCAGTGGTCTGAGGGCTCCTCTGGGGAGCGACCAACCACAGGCTTTATCATTGAAGCCCGCCCTTCAGGTAAGTAATGGCACTACTGAGAGCTGACGCCAAACGGCATACAAAGCTTATCTATAACACAATAAGTACATAGTTACACAATAAGTACATAGTTACACAATAAGTGCATAGTTACACAATAAGTACATAGTTACACAATAAGCTGGGTAGGACCAGGGTTTTGTAAGTACATAGTTACACAATATGTACATAGTTACAAAACCCTGGTCCTACCCAGCTTATTGTGTAACTATGTACATATTGTGTAACTATGTACATACATAAACCCTGGTCCTACCAGCTTATTGTGTAACTATGTACTTATTGTGTAACTAAATACTTACATAGCCCTTGTCCTACCCTGCTTATTGTGTAACTATGTACTTACAAAACCCTGGTCCTACCCGCTTATTGTGTAACTATTTACTTATTGTGTAACTATGTACTTATTGTGTAATTATGTACTTACATAGCCCTGGTCCTACCCTGCTAATTGTGTAACTATGTACTTATTGTGTAATTATGTACTTTCATAGCTCTGGTCCTACCCCGCTTATTGTGTAACTATGTACTTACATAACCCTGGTCCTGCCCTGCTTATTGTGTAACTATGTACTTATTGTGTAACTATGTACTTACATAACCCTGGTCCTACCCCGCTTAGTGTGTAACTTTGTACTTATTGTGTAACTATGTACTTACATAGCCCTGGTTCTTCCCTGCTTATTGTGTAACTATGTACTTACATAACCCTGGTCCTACCCTGCTTATTGTGTAACTATGTACTTATTGTGTAACTATGTACTTACAAAACCCTGGTCCTACCCAGCTTATTGTGTAAGTACATAGTTACACAATAAGTACAAAGTTACACACTAAGCGGGGTAGGACCAGGGTTATGTAAGTACATAGTTACACAATAAGTACATAGTTACACAATAAGTACATAGTTACACAATAAGCAGGGCAGGACCAGGGTTATGTAAGTACATAGTTACACAATAAGTACATAGTTACACAATAAGCGGGGTAGGACAAGAGCTATGTAAGTACATAATTACACAATAAGTACATAGTTACACAATTAGCAGGGTAGGACCAGGGCTATGTAAGTACATAATTACACAATAAGTACATAGTTACACAATAAGTAAATAGTTACACAATAAGCGGGTAGGACCAGGGTTTTGTAAGTACATAGTTACACAATAAGCAGGGTAGGACAAGGGCTATGTAAGTATTTAGTTACACAATAAGTACATAGTTACACAATAAGCTGGTAGGACCAGGGTTTATGTATGTACATAGTTACACAATAAGTACATAGTTACACAATAAGTACATAGTTACACAATAAGCGGGGTAGAACCAGGGCTATGTAAGTACATAGTTACACAATCAGTACATAGTTACACAATAAGCAGGGTAGGACCAGAGTTATGTAAGTACATAGTTACACAATAAGTACATAGTTACACAATAAGCGGGGTAGGACCAGGGCTATGTAAGTACATAGTTACACAATAAGTACATAGTTACACAATAAGCAGGGTAGGACCAGAGTTATGTATGTACATAGTTACACAATAAGTGGGGTAGAACTAAGGCTATGTAAGTACATATTTACACAATAAGTATATAGTTACACAATAAGTTCATAGTTACATAATAAGCGGGATAGGACCAGGGTTATGTAAATACATAGTTACACAATAAGTACATAGTTGCAGAATAAGTCCATAGTTACACAATAAGCGGGATAGAACCAGGGTTATGTAAGTACATAGTTACACAATAAGTGGTGTATAAGTTGGGCTATGTAAGTAAATAGTTACACAATAAGCGGGGTAGGACCAGGGCTATGTAAGTACATAGTTACACAATAAGTACATAGTTACACAATAAGCGGGGTAGGACTAGGGCTATGTAAGTACATAGTTACACAATAAGTAGGGCTATGTAAGTACATAGTTACACAATAAGCAGGGCAGGACCAGGGTTATGTTAGTACATAGTTACACAATAAGCGGGGTAGGACCAGGGCTATTTAAGTACATAGTTACACAATATGTACAAAGTTGCACAATAATTGGAGTAGGACCGGGGTTATGTAAGTACATAGTTACACAATAAGCAGGGCAGGACCAGGGTTATGTAAGTACATAGTTACACATTAAGCAGGGCAGGACCAGGGTTATGTAAGTACATAGTTACACATTAAGCAGGGCAGGACCAGGGTTATTTATGTACATAGTTACATAATAAGTACATAGGTACACAATAAGCGGTGTAGGACCATGGTTAGGTAAGTACATAGTTACACAATAAGTACATAGTTACACAATAAGTACATAGTTACACAATAAGCAGTCTAGGACCAGGGCTTTGTATGTACATAGTTACGCAATAAGTACATAGTTACACAATAAGCAGGGTAGGACCAGGGTTATGTAAGTACATAGTTACACAATAAGTACATAGTTACACAATAAGCTGGGCAGGACCAGGGTTTTGTAAGTACATAGTTACACAATAAGTACATAGTTACACAATCAGCGGGGTAGGATCAGGGCTATGTAAGTACATAGTTACACAATAAGTACATAGTTACACAATAAGTGGGGTAGGACCAGGGCTATGTAAGTACATAGTTACACAATAAGTACATAGTTACACAATAAGCAGGGTAGGACCAGGGTTATGTAAGTACATAGTTACACAATAAGCGGGGTAGGACCAGGGCTATGTAAGTACATAGTTACACAATAAGCGGGGTAGGACCAGGGTCATGTAAGTACATAGTTACACAATAAGTACATAATTACACAATAAGTACATAATTACACAATAAGTACATAGTTACACAATAAGCGGTGTAGGACCAGTGTTATGTAAGTACATAGTTACACAATAAGTACATAGTTACACAATAAGCTGGGCAGGACCAGGGTTTTGTAAGTACATAGTTACACAATAAGTACATAGTTGTTACAGAAGCATTAGTTATTTTGTTGTGAAGAGCTTATTTCCCAGCAGCAATGCCTGAACCAGCAAGCCAGCGCCTAAGAAGGGCTCCAAGAAAACCGTAACAAGTATCATTTCATAAAGAGTTAACTTTTTTCAGCTTTTAGAAACTATTGCCTAAATACACATTTGCTGGCTTCAGCTCTAAGGTTACAGATAACCAATCCCATTGTCTAATCACCTCCGGAGCCAGACTGCTAATTGATAAGATGAACTTGTAAACTTGTTATCTTAAGTACTGTAATCCTATTGTGGCCTGTCAAAGGACAGTGCTCTCTATCTAAATGTGTGATGGGGGATTTTGTGCTTCCCCCCCTCTCCCCCTGGGAGTGCCCTGTGTGCATGTAACCTTAATAAAAAGCAGGCTGGGCATCCCAGTCCTGAGTTCTTGTTTGACCCTCAATCGCAGCGTTGACTCGTTTTTGTGGGCAGAAGGGTATCCTAGCTGTACTGCAGCTAAGGGAGATTATTCTATATTTGCGAGACTCATATAGAATACTATGGAAAGCAGCTTCTCCCCTCTTTAGCAATAGGGATCCAGGCTACTAAGCGGTCCATCTCTCAGCGAGACTAAGGGTAACCGTAACATTTGGCGGCAGCGGCGGGATTTTCCTGGATTTCCTAGGAGAGGTACAGAACGGATGGAGAGCGCTTACGAAAAATTGAAGCGTACAACCCTAAAGGATTTACTTGAAAGCAGAGGGGGGTACGCCAGCAACCGGCCGAGGAGAGAGCTGATCACAGAATTGACCGAACTGGATCAGAGCTTCACAATGGCGGAAACACCGACCACGATTAGTGACGAAAAAACCAGGATTGTTCGGGAAAGGCTCTCATTATACGGGCCGAACCCCTCCATGGAATTGGTACAGCAGTTGATGGCGGAGGCGGATGAGGATATACGAGAGACTCGAGCCCACGAACTCAACCTAGCGAATGCACACCGCAATGCTGAAGCCCCGCAGGTAATCATCCCTGTCGAAAATGCTGGGAGGCCCAAGATACCCTATGCAGCATTTCGACCCTTCCTAGAGAGCGAGACAGGGATTGATGAATATTTGTCGGACTTCGAAAGGCAATGTGCCCTGCACCAGATTCCCAACAGAGAGTGGCCCACGATATTGTCTGGGAAACTATCCGGGCGAGCCCTGGAAGCCTTTCGTACTCTGGGTGCTGAGGAAGTGACACAGTATGAGCTAGTTAAGGAGACACTGTTGCGACGGTACGCTGTAACTCCGGACACATATCGCCGACAGTTTCGGGGCATGAAAAAGAAGCCTAACGATACCCATATGGAATGGGCGCACCGAATGCGGAGAGCGGCAAATCACTGGCTGAGCGGAAGTAAAGCGGTGACTGGTGAGGAAATTTTACAATTGTTTCTCTTAGAACATTTTTATAATGGCATGGAACAGCAAGGGAAGGAATGGCTGCTAGACAGGCGGCCTTCTACCTTAGAAGAAGCAGCCAAATTGGCCGATGAACATTATGACTCCCGTCTTCACGAACCCATGAACTACCGAGCTCCAGCACGGGTCGAACCCAGAGAGGTTTACCGTGCACCCCCTCGTGCTGAATTTCGAGCCCCAGTGCCCACAGGGCCCGTCCGACACTCAGGACCACCCAATAACAGCTCTGAGCGTCCCAGACCGACTTGCCACCGATGCAAGCAACCAGGGCATTTCATGGCTAGCTGCCCCCTTAATACGCACCAGACACCCAGGAATTACAATTACCCCTCTGGGTCCTATCGTCCGGCCCGGGCCCTCTGTGTTAACCAAGAGGCCCCTATGGAGGGATATGTGGGGCCGCTTCACGAGGCAGACCCTGTATATGCTGCCTCAGATAACCGCCAGCACCATCGGCAGAGGGTATGGCTCGAGGGGCGATCTACCGAGGGATTGCGAGACACAGGGGCTACTATCACGCTGGTACAGAGTCATTTGGTGCCAGAGCACAAGCGATCCGGACAGACTGTGGCCGTTAGAGTGGCGGGGGGGGATGTGTACAAAATTCCAACAGCTAAAGTGCATCTTGATTGGGGAGCGGGAAAGGGAGCAGCTCAGCCAACTCCTCCAGTCCAAACACCTCACCTTCTCCCCGAAGCCAGGGTACACTACTTTAACCACCCACCAGGTAGATACTCCGGGACAAGCTCCCTTGCGCCAGGCTCCGTACCGAATCCCCGAAGCAGTTAGGACAGGAATGAAGAAGGAGATCGATGAGATGCTCCAGCTCAGGGTAATTGAGCCCTCCGATAGTCCCTGGGCCTCCCCAGTTGTCTTGGTGCCCAAGAAAGATGGGACCACCCGGTTCTGCATAGACTATCGGAGGCTCAATGAAAAAACCGTGACGGACGCTTACCCTATGCCCAGGGTAGACGAGCTACTCGATCGTATAGCCAGGGGAAATTACCTGACCACTATTGACCTCTGCAAAGGTTACTGGCAGATTCCCCTGGCCCCGGAGGCTATCCCCAAGTCGGCATTCGTCACCCCATTCGGCTTATATCAGTTTAGGGTAATGCCGTTTGGGATGAAGAATGCCCCAGCTACATTCCAGCGCTTGGTGGATAGGCTCCTGGATGGCTTCCAGAGTTTTGCTTGCGCCTACCTGGACGACATAGCGATCCACAGTGAGTCCTGGGAGGACCACTTAGCTCATGTAGGAATGGTTCTGGATCAGATCCGGGCTGCTGGCCTGACTCTGAAGCCAGAAAAATGTCACTTTGGGATGGCCGAGGTACAGTACCTGGGTCACCGGGTGGGGTGTGGAAAGCAGCGACCAGAGCCGGCCAAGATAGAAGCTGTCGCCAATTGGCCCACCCCCATCACTAAGACTCAGGTCCTAGCCTTCCTGGGCACGGCAGGGTACTATAGACGGTTCGTACCAGACTACAGCACACTTGCCAAACCCCTGACTGACTTGACCAAGAAGAACTTACCTCGACAGGTCCTGTGGTCTCCCCACTGTGAAACGGCTTTCCAGGCTCTCAAAAATGCTCTAATTAACGCTCCTGTCTTGGCGGCCCCAGCCCTTAACAAACGTTTTATCGTCCATACAGATGCTTCCATGTTTGGGCTGGGAGCCGTCCTCAGCCAAGTAGGCGAAGATGGAGGGGAGCATCCAGTTGCCTACATCAGCCGGAAGCTCCTGCCCCGCGAAGTCAGCTATGCAGCGGTCGAAAAGGAGTGTTTGGCTTTGGTGTGGGCATTAAAGAAATTGACTCCCTATTTATATGGGCAGGAGTTCACTCTGGTCACCGACCATAACCCGTTGGTGTGGCTGAACCGGGTCTCTGGAGATAACGGCAGGCTATTACGTTGGAGCTTATCGTTGCAACCCTTCAATTTCACCATTACTTACAGACCTGGGAAACAGAATGGCAACGCCGACGGGTTGTCCAGACAAACCGACCTCAGCCCCGCATAACCAGCGGTCTGGACAGCCTTAGTCTGCCCCGAAAAGGGGTCAGACCGTGTCTGCCAGAGTGTTCCACAGAAAGGGAGCACTGTTACAGAAGCATTAGTTATTTTGTTGTGAAGAGCTTATTTCCCAGCAGCAATGCCTGAACCAGCAAGCCAGCGCCTAAGAAGGGCTCCAAGAAAACCGTAACAAGTATCATTTCATAAAGAGTTAACTTTTTTCAGCTTTTAGAAACTATTGCCTAAATACACATTTGCTGGCTTCAGCTCTAAGTTTAGAGATAACCAATCCCATTGTCTAATCACCTCCGGAGCCAGACTGCTAATTGATAAGATGAACTTGTAAACTTGTTATCTTAAGTACTGTAATCCTATTGTGGCCTGTCAAAGGACAGTGCTCTCTATCTAAATGTGTGATGGGGGATTTTGTGCTTCCCCCCCTCTCCCCCTGGGAGTGCCCTGTGTGCATGTAACCTTAATAAAAAGCAGGCTGGGCATCCCAGTCCTGAGTTCTTGTTTGACCCTCAATCGCAGCGTTGACTCGTTTTTGTGGGCAGAAGGGTATCCTAGCTGTACTGCAGCTAAGGGAGATTATTCTATATTTGCGAGACTCATATAGAATACTATGGAAAGCAGCTTCTCCCCTCTTTAGCAATAGGGATCCAGGCTACTAAGCGGTCCATCTCTCAGCGAGACTAAGGGTAACCGTAACAATAGTTACACAATAAGCGGGGTAGGACCAGGGTTATGTAATTACATAGTTACACAATAAGTACATAGTTACACAATAAGCGGTGTAGGACCAGTGTTATGTAAGTACATAGTTACACAATAAGTACATAGTTACACAATAAGCTGGGCAGGACCAGGATTTTGTAAGTACATAGTTACACAATAAGTACATAGTTACACAATAAGCGGGGTAGGACCAGGGCTATGTAAGTACATAGTTACACAATAAGTACATAGTTACACAATAAGTGCATAGTTACACAATAAGTGCATAGTTACACAATAAGTAAATAGTTACACAATAAGCGGTGTAGGACCAGTGTTATGTAAGTATATAGTTACACAATAAGTACATAGTTACACAATAAGCGGTGTAGGACCAGTGTTATGTAAGTACATAGTTACACAATAAGTATATAGTTGCACAATAAGTACATACTTACACAATAAGTACATAGTTACACAATAAGTACATAGTTACACAATAAGTACATAGTTACACAATAAGCGGGGTAGGACCAGGGCTATGTAAGTACATAGTTACACAATAAGTGCATAGTTACACAATAAGTGCATAGTTACACAATAAGTGCATAGTTACACAATAAGTAAATAGTTACACAATAAGCGGTGTAGGACCAGTGTTATGTAAGTATATAGTTACACAATAAGTACATAGTTACACAATAAGCGGTGTAGGACCAGTGTTATGTAAGTACATAGTTACACAATAAGTATATAGTTGCACAATAAGTACATACTTACACAATAAGTACATAGTTACACAATAAGTACATAGTTACACAATAAGTACATAGTTACACAATAAGTAAATAGTTACACAATAAGCGGGGTAGGACCAGTGTTATGTAAGTACATAGTTACACAATAATTACATAGTTACACAATAAGCTAGGCAGGACCAGGGTTTTGTAAGTACATAGTTACACAATAAGCGGGGTAGGACCAGGGCTATGTAAGTACATAGTTACACAATAATTACATAGTTACACAATAAGCGGGGTAGGACCAGGGTTATGTAATTACATAGTTACACAATAAGTACATAGTTACACAATAAGTACATAGTTACACAATAAACTGTAAAACATCTGACTCTGCGGTGTACACACACAAACACTTACTTCATTGGTGTAATAACAAGTGTAGTGGAAATTTCATGCAGAGCGAGAGTTATTTATGTCACAACTCTGCAAATACTAAAAATGATAGAAAGTGGTCACAATAAATATAATGTTAATGTATGCTCTGCAGACTCTGTGTGATTAGCGACACTGCCGTCTGCTACTTGTTTTCCTAATTTCAATAGGGAACGGAAATCATCTAAAACCATTTAGGCCAGATTACAATATTGCTGGAACATTAGTGTGAAACTGGATATTACAAGTCCATGGTAAATCCCATTTACCAGAGAAGGGTTAGCGTTGCAAACGTCACTCTAGCGCAACCTATACTTTCAATGGATATCGCGACTGCGCTAAATAGCACTCATATTACAAGTTAAAGGTTGTGCTCGAACACATGCTGGAAGTGCGTTAGAATATTTAGTTCAACTTGAGACCTGAAAGGGTTAAAAAAAAAAACACTTTCACAAAACACATCCAAAACATATTAAATGAACTATTATACTCGCACATGCACGTTTTAATAAAAATAAATATTTTGATATTATTAAAAAGGTTTTAAATAGTTTAAAAAGGAATTAGGTAAAGTGTTTGACTGGGAAGGGCACCAATGAATGTGTGTGTGTATGTATGTCTGTACATCTGTACGTCTGTGTGTTTGTGTGTCTCTGTGAATATAGGTCTATCTGTGTTTCTGTCTGTGTGTATCTGTTCCGAGAGTTGTCAGCATTCGCGCTGTTCTGAGAGTTGTCAGCATTCGCGCTGTTCCGAGAGTTGCCAGCATTCGCTCTGTTCTGAGAGTTGTCAGCATTCGCGCTGTTCTGAGAGTTGTCAGCATTCGCACTGTTCTGAGAGTTGTCAGCAGTCGCGCTGTTCCGAGAGTTGTGAGCATTCGCGCTGTTCAGAGAGTTGTCGGCACTCGCGCTGTTCCGACAGTTGTCAGCACTCGCGCTTTTCCGACAGTTGTCAGCACTCGCGCTGTTCTGAGAGTTGTCAGCACTCGCGCTTTTCCGACAGCTGTCAGCACTCGCGCTTTTCTGAGAGTTGCACGAGTGCTGACAACTGTCGGAACAGCGCGAGTTCTGACAACTCTCAGAACAGCACGAATGCTGACAACTCTCGGAACAGATACACACAGACAGAAACACAGATAGACCTATATTCACAGAAATACACATACACACAGATGCTGCTTCAGCAGATCGCGCATGTGCATCGCGGAACAGCGCGAGTGCTGACAACTGTCGGAACAGAGTGAGTTCTGACAACTCTCGTGACAGCCCGAGTGCTGACAACTCTCGGAACAGCACAAGTGCTGACAACTGTCGGAATAGCGCGAGTGCTGACAACTGTCGGAATAGCGAGAGTGCTGACAACTGTCGGAACAGCGCGAGTGCTGACAACTGTCGGAACAGCGCGAGTGCTGACAACTGTCGGAACAGCGCGAGTGCTGACAACTGTCGGAACAGCGTGAGTGCTGACAACTGTCGGAACAGCAGAAGTGCTGACAACTGTCGGAACAGCACGAGTGCTGACAACTCTCGGAACAGCAGAAGTGCTGACAACTCTCGGAACAGCAGAAGTGCTGACAACTTTCGGAACAGCGCTTTTCCAACAGTTGTCAGCACTCTCGCTGTTTCGAAAGATCTGTAATATCTTTTGGGTAGGCAGAGACAAGCAAGTAACTACTCTTGGTAATTGTAGCAGAGAGGCAGTAGGATCTGTAATATCTTTTGGGTAGGCAGAGACAAGCAAATAACTACTCTTGGTAATTGTAATAATAACCCCTTTCCACCAAGAACTAGATGACACATAGCTTGGGAGTCAATGACTTTTTCTTCAACCGCAAAAACAAACACTTTTTAAAAACAGTCTCCCCTACAAGGGGTTTCCCAACTGAAACAGCAGGGAGTTTAAACAGTAACATACAGTTTAACATACATTTTAACCATAAGCCTAAATAACAATTCCTGCATAGTTCATAAGTGGCGAGGTTTGCCACAATGCTCCCCCAGAACCAAGCCGGCATACCCAGTCTGATCCCAATGGATTGGCTTGGGGAGGTCCGGAGGAGTGTTCACAGATCAAGGTTCAAGTTCAGTTTGTCTGGACAACCCGTCGGCGTTGCCGTTTTGCTTCCCAGGTCGGTAATGGATTGTTAAGTCAAACGGCTGCAGCGCCAAACTCCAGCACAACAGCCGGGCATTGTCTCCAGATACCCTGTTCAGCCACACCAACGGGTTGTGATCTGTGAGCAGGGAAAATTGTTGTCCATATAGATATGGCTGAAGTTTCTGGAGGGCCCACACCACAGCCAGGCATTCCTTTTCGATAGCGGCGTAGCTAACTTCTCGGGGTAACAGTTTCCTACTTAGGTAGGCCACAGGATGCTCACCGCCATCAGCCCCGACTTTGCTCAGCAGGGCTCCCAATCCAAACATAGAAGCGTCTGTATGGACGAGAAAGCGTTTAGTTGGATCCGGGGCAGCAAGGATAGGGGCATTTACGAGAGTGTTTTTCAGTTCTTGGAATGCTTGTTCACACTCTGGGCTCCAGGTAACAATCTTAGGAAGGTTTTTACGGGTGAGGTTGGTGAGGGGTTTGGCTAGGGTACTATAATTAGGTACAAACTTCCTATAATAGCCTGCGGTACCTAGAAAGACTAGCACTTGGGTCTTGGTACGGGGAGTGGGCCACTTGGCTACGGCCTCTGCCTTGGCCGGTTCGGGCTTCTGCTACCCGCTACCTACTCAGTGCCCTAGGTACTGGACCTCCGCCATCCCTATATGACATTTGCTAGGCTTAAGGGTTAATCCTGCCTCCCTAATGCGATCTAGGATCGCCCCTATATGGTTCAAATGCTCATCCCAGGAGCTGCTAAATATAGCTATGTCGTCTAAATAGGCGCATGCGTACTCTTGGGACCCATCCAGTAGCCAATCTACCATTCGCTGGAAAGTAGCCGGAGCGTTCTTCATCCCAAATGGCATGACCTTGAATTGGTACAGGCCAAACGGGGTGATGAACGCTGATTTGGGGATGGCATCCTCGGCTAGTGGGATCTGCTAGTACCCCTTACACCGATCTATGGTGGTGAGGTACTGGCCTCGAGCCATTTTATCCAGGAGCTCATCTATCCGGGGCATAGGGTAGGCGTCAGAGACGGTTTTATAATTAAGTTTCCAGTAGTCTACGCAGAAGCGGGTTGTGCTGTCCCGCTTCGGCACTAGAACCGCCGGCGAGGCCTAGGGGCTGTCCGAGTGCTCAATCACTCCTAACTGTAGCATCTCGTCAATCTCCTTCCGCATATGTTCTCTCACCGATTCTGGTATGCGGTAAGGAGGTTGACGCATGGGGAGGTGACTTGGGGTTTCTACCCTATGGGTGGCCAGTCGGGTATATCCAGGCACGTTGGAGAACGTGTCTCTCTTTTCCTGCAGTAGCTCTGCTATTTGAGCTCGTTCCCGAGGACTTAACCGCTCACCCAATTGTACTTCTCCCAGACCTTCGTTCTGGTTCTTCATTCCTAGGAGGTCGGGAAGAGGTAAACTGTCTGCGTTGTCCGCGGCAGGGGCGCAAATAGCATTCACCTCCTCTGCGCGTTCATGGTACGGCTTCAACATATTTACATGGAGCATGCGTCTACTGCCTGCTCCAGTACATGGGCCGATCACATAGGTGGTGTCACAGATTTGTTCCACCACCTTGTATGGGCCCTGCCAGGAGGCCTGCAGTTTATCATTTTTGACCGGTTTTAAGATTAGCACCTTCTGCCCAGTCTGAAAAAGGCGGTCCCTGGCGCCCCTATCATACCAACGGCACTGACGGGTTTGAGCCGCCTGAAGGTTGGAGCGGACGGTCCGAGTCAGGGCCTCCAGGCGCTCCCTAAACTCCAGCACATATGGTACGATAAGAGTACCGTCACTAGTGACTTCCCCCTCCCAATGCTCTCGGATTAAGTCTAGGGGACCCCGTACCCTCCTTCCGAATAATAATTCAAAGGGAGAGAACCCTGTGGACTCCTGAGATACCTCCCGGTAGGCAAAAAGCAGATGGGGTAGAAACCGCTCCCAGTTCTTCTGGGTATCTATGAAAATGCGGAGCATCTGTTTCAGTGTTCCGTTAAACCGTTCACAGAGCCCATTAGACTGGGGGTGATAAGCGGAATTTACAATGGGTTTCACCCCACATGCTCTCCACAACTGGTGGGTAATCTCGGCCGTAAACTGGGTGCCCCGGTCCGAAATAATCTCCCAGGGAAATCCCATGCGGGAGAAGATTTTGATGAGGGCATCCGCCACGGTCTCGGCATGAATATTAGCCAGAGCCACCGCCTCGGGATATCGGGTGGCATAATCCACGACCGTGAGTATATACCTCTTCCCCGAGGGGCTAGGCTTGGCTAGGGGGCCAATGAGGTCCACCACCACTCTACTAAAAGGCTCCTCTATTATGGGGAGGGAGTGTAGCTTCACCTTATATCGGTCTCCTCTTATCCCTACTCGTTGGCAGGTGTCACACGTCTGGCAATACTGCCTAATATCTTTGGTGATCCCTGGCCAAAAGATATTCTGAGTTAGGCGGTGCTTCGTCTGACTAACTCCTAGGTGGCCTGACAGCGGAATATCGTGGGCAACCCGTAGCAGTTCTCGTCTATACCTCTGAGGTACTATTAACTGCTGAACGGACAGGGGAATAGATCCAGCCACTATCTTCTCTGCATACCTGTACAGTAACCCCTTGTCCCAACCGTACCTCTCTCCTTCCAACCCCGCCTGATTCTGGTCTACCTTATCCCTATATACTTGCAACGAGGGGTCAGTGGCCACTTCGCTACCAAACTCTAGTGGAGGGGCCCAAGAGACATTAGGGGGGTGATTGCTTACCTGAGCCTCAGAGTGATCAGCCAGTGCGTTGGTGTGGGCATGTTGTTGGGTAACCACGGGCAGTGCTGCTTGTGGGGAGGTGCAGGGTGCAAACGCTGAAGTCAGCTCCCTTAAGTCGTTGCCCAAAATAACGTCTGCGGGCAAATTTTGCATAAGAGTAGTGGAGAGGAGAGTAATTTTTAATTTTAATGCCTAGAGAGTTCTGCGCTATAGCCAAGAATGATGCAATAATTTAGAACTAATATTGTGGTGGCCACTGGCCAATCTATACCGTTATATACTGCAAATTAGTGAAACCAAGGAAGTTTCACTGGAAAGTGTGCACTTCTAGCACTCTGCTGCCCAGACTAGAGGTTTGTACTACACTGATAAATTTAAAATATAACTTTTATTTAGACAATTAAAATATATTGAGAACTACAACATCATTCATACATTAAAATTCCAAAGAGAGAGAAAATCACGAATTTAAATGATCCAGTGAGTCAGTAGTTGAATTCACAGTTGTGAATAAATTATATAATACTGGATACACTTGTGTTGTTCCACTGCTGGTGTAAATACATAAAAATGAGAGGGTTGAAACTAAATAGTTGTCCTACATAGTCATATGTAAACCACTAAATGGATTACAGTAGGATTAGAGGTCTGGTAATATTGGATAGAGTGGAGTGTGGGTTAATATCGAAATAATTGGTTGGGGTGCACAGTTACAAAGCTTGTATCAAACCTGATGTGCTAGAGACTGAAACTCAAGTAGTTAGATAGTATGACCAGTCTGAATAAATATAGATCGTGAAACTAGTGGGGAGTGATGATGCAGTGTATGCATATTCTCCAGGTGAATTTAGATGTTGTTAAAAAGCCCAGTCTTCTAAAGAAACTATTTGTTCACCAGGGTTTTTCTCTTACAGCCTACAGCCTGCATTGTTCCAGTAACTACTGCAGCTGCCTTTTGGTTTGACTCCCTGGAAGAGTCTCTGAAGGTAGAGACACCTTTAGAGGACATTTTAGACAGAATATAGGCTCTTAAATTAGCCAATTCATTTATTACTGATGCTGCTTTTCAAATTGCAAAATTAGCAGCGAAAAACGCATGCCATTCTGGCGTGCAGAGTGTCATGGCTAAAGTCGTGGTCTGCTGACGTATCGTCTAAATCTAAGTTTTTAACTATTCCCTTCAAAGGTAAGACCCTATTCGAGCCTGAGCTGAGGGAAATAATCTCTGACATTACTGGAGGTAAGGGGCACGCCCTACCTCAGGACAAGTCCCTCAAGATGAGGGGTAAACAAAATGATTTTCGTTCCTTTCGAAATTTTAAAGGAGTATCCTCTGCATTTTAAAGGAGTATCCTCTGCTTCCTCTTCCTCCACTAAGCAGGAATTGAACTTTGCTCAATCCAAGTCAGTCTGGAGACCTAACCGGGCCTGGAATAAAGGTAAACAAGCCAAGAAGCCCACTGCTGCTACCAAGACAGCATGAAGGGGCAGCCCCTGATCAGGGACCGGATCTAGTAGGGGGCAGACTCTCGTTCTTTGCTCAGGCTTGGGCAAGGGATGTACAGGATCCCTGGGCATTGGAAATTGTGACCCAGGGGTACCAGCTGGAATTCAATGATTTCCTCCCAAGGGGAGATTTCATCTTTCACGTCTGTCTGTAGACCAGACAAAAAGAGAGGCGTTTCTTACGCTGTGCAAAAGACCTTTACACAATGGGTGTAATTTGCCCAGTTCCAGAACTGGAATAGGGGCAGGGGTTCTACTCAAATCTATTCATGGTTCCCAAAACAGAGGGAACCTTCAGACCAATTTTAGATTAGAGTCCCATCTTTCAAGATGGAGACCATTCGTACAATTTTTGCCAATGATCCAGGAGCGTCAATATATGACCACTGTGGACCTGAAGGATGCGTACCTTCACATTCCTATCATCAATTCCTAAGATTTGCCTTTCAGGACAAACATCAGTTTGTGGCCCTTCCCTTCGGGTTGGCCACGGCTCCCAGGATCTTCACAAAGGTTCTAGGGTCCCTTCTAGCGGTTCTCAGGCCGCGAGGCATAGCGGTGGCACCCTATCTGGGCGAAATCTTGATCCAGGCGTCAACCTGTCATCTGTCCAAATCTCACACGGACATCGTGTTGTCATTTCTAAGAACTTACGGTTGGAAAGTGAATGTAGAAAAAAGTTCACTGGTTCCACAGACAAGAGTTCCATTCCTGGGAACTCTGATAGACTCGGTAAACATGAAAATATTTCTGACAGAAGTCAGAAAATCAAAGATTCTAAATACTTGCCAAGCTCTGCAGTCCATTCATCGGCATCAGTGGCTCAGTGTATGGAAGTCATCGGACTAATGGTAGCAGCAATGGATATCATCCCGTTTGCTCGCTTTCATCTCAGACCACTACAACTGTGCATGCTCAGTCAGTGGAATGGGGATTATGCGAATTTATCTCCTCAGATAAATCTGGAGCAAGAGACCAGAGACTCTCTTCGGTGGTGGTTGTCACAGGATAATCTGTCCCAAGGGATGTGCTTCCACAGGCCATCTTGGATAATAGTAACGACGGACGCCAGTCTCCTGGGCTGGGGTGCAGTTTGGAATTCCCTGAAGGCTCCCGGTGTGTGGACTAAGGTGGAGTCTCAATTGCCAATCACTATTCTGGAACTGAGAGCGATATTCAACGCGCTGCTGGCGTGGCCTCAGTTGGCTTCGGTCAAATTCATAAGATTCCAGTCGGACAATATCACGACTGTGGCATATATCAATCATCAGAGGGGAACAAGGAGTTCTCTAGCGATCAAAGATAATTCGATGGGCGGAGGTTCACTCTTGCCACCTGTCTGCGATCTCTATCCCAGGAGTAGAAAACTGGGAAGCGGATTTTCTAAGTCGTCAGACTTTTCATCCGGGGGAGTGGGAACTCCATCCGGAGGTGTTTGTAACCTTGATTCATCAATGGGGCACACCGGAATTGGATCTGATGGCATTTCGACAGAATGCCAAACTTCCATGTTACGGGCCCAGGTCAAGGGATCCCCAGGCTGTACTGATAGATGCTCTAGCAGTACCTTGGTCGTTCAACCTGGCTTATGTGTTTCCACCTTTTCCTCTCCTTCCTCGTGTGATTTCCAGAATCAAACAGGAGAGAGCTTCAGTACAGGTAGCCCTCAGTTTACGCCGGGGTTAGGTTCCAGAAGGAATGGTTGTAAATCGAAACCATTGTAAATTGAAACCCAGTTTATAATGTAAGTCAATGGGAAGTGAGGGAGTTAGGTTCCAGGCCCCTCTCAAAATTGGCATAAGTAATAACTAATACATTATTTATAAAGCTTTGAAATGAAGAATTTAAATTCTTAACAGGATTATAAACCTAATAAAATAATCACACAACACAGAATATATAATTAAACTAAGTTAAATGAACAAAAACATTTGCTAAACAGCATTATAAACCTAATAAAATAATCACACAACACAGACTTTACTTGCATTTTTCTGCAAACAGTTCTTTCTATGCATTCCAATCTGGACTGATTTATAGACAGGAAGATTTTGTTTCTTTGCAAGCTGCTCGATAGCTCAGGTCTGGTTAAACTGATTAATTTCAGCTTGCTTGGCTTGCATATCTTTGCTGAAACACAAGCGGACAGCTCCACCTACTGGCTATTTTAATAAATGCACTGCTTCTCAATGCTTTTCAATAGCTGTCACATGACTGAAAAAAAAGGTTGTTATTCTGAAACGGTGCAAATTGAACCGTTGTAAACCGAGGGCCACCTGTAATTCTAATAGCGCCTGCGTGGCCACGCAGGACCTGGTATGCAGATCTAGTGGACATGTCGTCTCTGCCACCGTGGAGACTGCCATTGAGAAAGGACCTTCTCATTCAAGGTCCTTTCCAACATCCAAATCTAGCTTCTCTGCAGCTGACTGCTTGGAGATTGAACGCTTTATTTTATCTAAGCGGGGTTTCTCTGAGCCGATCATTCATACTCTGATTCAGGCTCGCAAGCCGGTTACTAGAAATATTTACCATAAGATATGGCATAAATATCTTTATTGGTGTGAATCCAAGGGTTACTCATGGAGTAAGATTAGGATTCCTAGGATTTTGTCTTTTTTCCAAGAAGGATTGGAGAAGGGATTATCAGCTAGTTCCTTGAAGGGACAAATTTCTGCTTTGTCAATTTTGCTTCACAAGCGTCTGTCAGATGTCCCAGATGTTCAGGCTTTTTGTCAGGCTTTAATCAGAATCAAGCCTGTGTTTAAAGCAATTGCTCCACCATGGAGCTTGAATTTAGTTCTTAATGTTCTTCAAGGGGTTCCGTTTGAACCCATGCATTCCATAGATATTAAACTGTTATCTTGGAAAGTTTTGTTTTTGGTTGCTATTTCTTTGGCTCAAAGAGTTTCTGAGCTTTCTGCATTGCAATGTGATTCCCCTTATCTTATATTCCATTCTGATAAGGTGGTTTTACGTACTATACCTGGATTCCTTCCTAAGGTTGTTTCAAATAAGAATATTAATCAGGAAATTGTGGTTCCTTCCTTGTGTCCTAATCCTTCCTCTAAGAAGGAATGTTTGTTACATAATTTGGATGTGGTTCGCTCTTTCAAATTTTATTTACAAGCGACCAAGGATTTCCGTCAAACATCTTCCCTGTTTGTTGTTTATTCTGGGAAGCATAGGGGTCAAAAAGCTATGGCTACCTCTCTCTCTTTTTGGCTGAGAAGCATCATCCGCCTGGCATATGAGACTGCTGGACAGCAGCCCCCTGAAAAGATTACGGCTCATTCCACTAGAGCTGTGACTTCCAATTGGGCTTTTAAAAACGATGCTTCTGTTGAACAGATTTGTAAGGCTGCGACTTGGTCCTCCCTTCATACGTTTTCCAAATTTTACAAATTTGATACTTTTGCTTCTTCTGAGGCTATTTTTGGGAGAAAGGTGCTTCAAGCAGTGGTGCCTTCCGTTTAGGTTCCTGTCTTGTCCCTCCCTTTCATCCGTGTCCTAAAGCTTTGGTATTGGTATCCCACAAGTAAAGGATGAAACCCGTGGACTTGGTATATCTTGTAAAAGAAAAGGAAATTTATGCTTACCTGATAAATTAATTTCTTTTACGATATACCGAGTCCACGGCCCACCCTGTCATTTTGAGACAGGATTTATTTTTTATAAACTTTAGTCACCTCTGCACCTTGTTAGTTCTTTCCCTTTCTCTTCCTATACCTTTGGTCGAATGACTGGGGGAGGAGTTAAGGGAGGAGCTATATAGCAGCTCTGCTGTGGTGCTCTTTGCCACTTCCTGTTAGCAGGAGGATTATATCCCACAAGTAAAGGATGAAACCCATGGACTCTGTATATCGTAAAAGAAATTAATTTATCAGGTAAGCATAAATCTCCTTTTTGTGAACTTCATTTAAATTTCTTCCTAAGTGTCAGTATGTAACAGGGTTATAAATATAATTTATTTATATTATTCTTTAAAATAACCTCCAATAAAAATGTATATAAGGAACAATTGAAATTAATATTTATTCCTAAATTCTTGAGATTAGTTAAATTTATAAACACATTGAAATGTATTAAGTAGAGACTAGCTTTGAATCAATTATACACGTTTATTCCGTTATAATATTCTATACCACAGGTCCTAAAAAATATACCTTTAAAATTAACCTTTCTCACAATGAATCACATTAAAATACCACAATAAAATGCCAGAGTATGGACCGTTAACTTAACAATGCTTAGTTAGACAATATAACAAAATACTTTAACATCCAATTTATATGCCAATTTATCTGAGCTGAAATAACCTCTTATTTAGTCACCATAAAACAAGTTTTAAAATAAATATATAGCTGCAAATAACTTTACTTACAATAATAAGCCTGACTTAGTGATATGAAATACAAAAGACCTTTATCTAGCAAGTAAAATGATTTAATATTAATGTGACTAGCTAAGACTGCACAGGACTATGGATATAACTTAAAACACCAAATATGTTCTTTTAAATTACTAGCTGCAATTTAACTGTAGCAACCAGATACCTTTGATTTAAATATTATAGTATGAAATAACGTTTTATACGTTACCAGATAAAATTGAAGTTCACCTCATATGAAGAAAGGTATTGCAATATGGATAAGGAAGTTAGGCCCAGATTTGCTTTATAGAGACTGGATTCCAAGGCAAGAGTTTGTCAGTCACAATTCAGCAGCAAAGACCCTTTTCCTTCCTCTTGCATGAGGTTATATCATGTGATACACCCCACCCCTTTTTATCCTAATAATTAGTGAACCTTTTTGGATACGCACCACAGGGCTTGTCTGTGATTTGTTATTTGGGAGACGCCTCCCTGATTGGCTTATTTGGATTTGCATGTGTTTTAAACAGTCAACTCGTTTGGCTGTCATACCAGTTTTAATCCACGAGGGGGCAGCAGATAACTAGAAATGCAGTCTCACTATCAATACTGCTACATCTTAATATCTCACCTTAAAATGTTTGTTCAATATACTATAATTTCTTGTATTAATAAACTTATCTGGTCAACATATATATCCCATTTAATATAATTGAAAATGTACAATTTGAGATCAAACACGAGTATATCTCCAGTATCATATCATGAAGTAATTCCTATACATTTAGCAACGTATTGTATGTACATCTCTTCACATTGGGAATTCTCTGTTTAATCTGATGCCTGCAATAAAAGAAACAGGGTTTTTATTCTGAGATTTTTGGAGCATATTTTAAATGTATTAATGTAGCTAATCATTCAATACAGCAGATATTTGTTCAATATAGTATAATTTTCATATATAGATATATATGTAGTTTATTTAATGCTATTCACAGGTACCCTGACATAAGGTTGTGAATTCTAACAACATTAGTAGGGAAATTGTTGTTCCTTCTTTGTGTCCGAATCCTAAGAATTCTCTTGATGAATCGTTACATTCTTTGGATGTGGTAAGAGCTTTGAAATATTGTGTCGAAGCTACTAAAGATTTCAGGAAGACTTCTAGTCTATTTGTTGTTTTTTTCTGGTCCTAGGAAAGGTCAGAAAGCTTCTGCTATTTCCTTGGCATCCTGGTTAAAGCTTTTGATTCTTCAAGCTTATTTGGAGTCGGATCAGGCCCCACCTCAGAGAATTACAGCTCATTCTACTAGATCAGTTGCCACTTTGTGGGCTTTTAGGAATGAAGCTTCAGTTGATCAGATTTGCAAAGCAGAAACTTGGTCTTCTTTGCATACATTTACTAAATTCTACCGTTTTGATGTATTTGCTTCTTCGGAAGCAGTTTTTGGTAGAAAAGTTCTTCAGGCAGCTGTTTCAGTTTGATTCCTCTGCTTATGTTTTAAGTTTTTTTCTTGAAATTTATAGAAAAACTTATTATTTTTTTGGGATTTAATTTCTCAGCGGAAATAGCTATTTTTATTTTATCTCTCCCTCTCTATTGACTCTTCTGTGGACTACCACATCTTGGGTATTACTATTCCATACGTCACTAGCTCATGGACTCTTGCTAATTACATGAAAGAAAACATAATTTATGTAAGAACTTACCTGATAAATTCATTTCTTTCATATTGGCAAGAGTCCAAGAGTTGTTTTTTTTAACAGCAATTTTGAATAAAATGGATAGTAAAATAGATTCATACATCAGGGCCTATTTATGATGGTGCGAGCGGACATGAGCGGATATTGCGGATCATGTCCGCTGCACATTGATAAATGCCGACAGCATACGGTCTCGGCATTTATCATTGCACCAGCAGTTCTTGTGAACTGCTGGTGCAATGCCGCCCCCTGCAGATTTGCGGCTAATCGGCCGCTAGCAGGGGGTGTCAATCAACCCGATCGTATTTGATCGTGTTGATTTCTGTCCGCCGCCTCAGAACAGGTGGACAGGTTATGGAGCGGAGGTCTTTAGGCTCGCCGGAAACACGGGGTATCAAGCTCCATACGGAGCTTGATAAATATGCCCCATCATGTGCATTACAAATTATGTTCAAAAGTGCTAAAAATATAGGGCCAGATTACGTTATTTAACATATTTAACGCTCTGCTTAAGCATTAATTGTGTCAGGTTGCGCTTGTATTATGAGTTAAAAGTAAACTGTTTTCATGCTAACCCGAAGAGCGCAAAAAGCAGAACTTAGACTATCGCGTGCATGTTCACGTATCCCCCCATAGAAATCAATGCAGAAAAAAAATATAAAAATGATATAATTGGAGAAAATCTCCCTAGGCATTAGAGGAGGCAATTTGGAATAAGCCTAATGACATACAGAATGCAAGTGGATTTATCTACTGTATATCCGAACGGTAGGCACAAAATAGCTTTTACTGTTTTCTAGAAATGAAAACTCGAGTGAATATATTGATGGGAGGGACTAAGTTAATTACAAGTGACAATAGGGAATTAGACGTTTTAGTAATAATGACCTTGAATATTTGAAACTGATATTATTTTTGCTCACATATATTTCAAGAAGTTGTAATGGAGAAAATAATTATAACCTCTTAATATTAGTTTTTTATGATGCTCACTATATAGCTTTTCACTACTGACTATTCTGTCACTTATAGGGAAACTTATTTCTGTATTCCCTTATTATTCTGTCATTATCATCACTTTGGTACACATACACTATCATAATAATGATATCATTTCTATTGCTCTTATTCCTAAGTATTCACAATCAACAAAAAGGTTTTCCAAACAGTCACCAATGAACTCTGTATCAATTAATCAGTGTTGGGATATTCCACTTATCCAAATACACACATTCCCATCCATTTAAAAGGCGCTCTGTTTCAGGGGTCATACATATATACTCATCGTATCACAATTGAAGTAAAGAGTGCCTTACCAGGCTCCGTTGTCTACGACCCCAAGATGTATGCTACTCGAGTCAGTTGCTGGCTCCAGACCAGCGTCTCTCCTCTGTGCTTTGCCGACCGCCACCCAGAACCTTTGTCCGTCTACTGTGTGCAAATGGGCGTGTCGTGCTGCTGTGATGTCGTAGCTGGTCTCTCTCTGGGCTCAGCAGTGAATCCCTCTTGCCTTCGGTATTTGGTATGTGACAGAGTTCAACTGCAGAAAGAAACTCACCGGCTGCTGCTGGCAATCCAGAATAATTGAAAAAAAGGAATGCCGGGAGTCCATTTATGTATTTAAATAAAATATAACTTTTATTTTTCCATTAAACGTTCATAGGATAAGCATATCTGTGTGCCTCACAAACAGGCTGACGCGTTTCGGTTAGACACTGTACTCATAGCCATTAAAAACTACATAAAAGCCCTGCACAACTCTCTGATTGGTCAGGGCAAAAAGGCACACCAGAGTAATCAATATTAACCCGTTATGGAGCTGCATTAGGTTATTCATAGCATACATTGAAACCCTTAGCAAGACTACAATAATGTATTCATTTAATTTACTTTTAACTGAGTCATAATATATGTTCAAAAATGCTTACAAAAAATAATAATAATAAAAGTGAACTCACTTAAACAAAATAAATAAAATAAAGTGACTGACTCCTTAAATATAGACCACTTGTTATAAGTACAAAAGATGGAGTGATCCCTACAAGTCATATTGGGCTCTATACAAAAAGGAACTTACATCAATATAGTGTCAAATTAGACCGATGTTAATTGTGCAAAATTTCTGAGGTTTAGGCTGACACCAGTAATTAATAAAATCGTATTCTGAATTTTACCCCTTAGAGATCTTGGTCTGTAGCCTAAAGATCCAAAACATCTCTTGACGTGATAGTCTGAAATTTGTCACCACCTCTCTTGGAATCTTTAATAGTTTCCATGACCATCCATTTAATGTGTCACATTTTCCTTCATGTTTGGTTACAAAGTGTTGAACAAGTGGGGTACATAAAAGTTATTTCTTATTCTTAAATACACGCATTTAATAATAACTTTAAGTGGAATAAAATATAATCATTTATTGAAGGTTTTTCACAAACATTTTTTCACAATTTTTTTAATCACTCTATTTATAACACATGCCCAATATCATATCACACATATTTGTATTCACATTATAAATATACATATTTTTTTGTATATTTTGTATTGAGTTTGATATATAAAATTTACCACTAATAGTTACTTAATATTCACTATTATAACATAATTTAATTCTCACTGAATGTCTCTCCAATGTTTAAATAACATTGTATCAACTTTACTATACAATATATTTCTTAACATCATTTTCCATATGATTGACATCCATTTCATCCAATTGAGAGGCACTAGGAGTGACTGATGTCATCTACTGCCTTCCCTAGATCAGTGATTTTTAACCTTTTTTTTGCCGTGGCACACTTTTTTACATTAAAAAATCCTGTGGCACACCACCATCCCCAAATTTAAAAAAAATCACACATTGTAGCCTAATACAATATATATATATATATATATATATACACACAAACACACACATACTGTATGTATTGTGCTGTTATGCCATGCCTCCTACAAACTACCCCTGCACTGGGAGTAAAAAACAAGCAAAGTTTAAAAAAATATGTCACACTGTTGTCAGTCTGCCGTGGCACACCTGAGGATCTCTCACGGCACACTAGTGTGCCACGGCACACTGGTTGAAAAACACTGCCCTAGATAAACAGTTAACTCGGGCATTGGCTCCGCCTTTGACAAAGCGGTCACGAGAAACATGTTAGGGGAGCTCACATGAGGATAAATGGGATCCTCTTTTTAATTCATAATGCATAGTTGGTATCAGTAGTAACAAGTAAAAACATTAGGAGCAATTTTTCAATACCCTGTGATATAATGGGGATTACTAAGTGAACGATTGTACCTTCCACATGTGTGGAACGCCATTGCGCCATCTAGTTTTAATCACAGTACCGCTTAAGTGCTAAGCAGCTTCTTTTTCGTAATTTATTAATATCTGGCTTAGATAAAGTTGGAATATTCAAAGTATTTCATTTACACTTACGATCTTGCATGCCACATTAAAAGTCATGCAGCCGGTGTTCTGTCGGATTTTTGCTACCCGCCGGTGTTCTGTCGAGAACTGCAATTCATCGAAAACTGCAATCTGATGTCACTTCCGGTGATTCCATACATCTTTTTGGTACGTGTCCAGTTAGTGACAGGATTCACAACCAATCAGATGGGCACTGTAATCGCCTATCTTCACTATCTATTTTGCCTCCGCCTGGGGGTTTCAAGGGGGACAAAGCCCCCCTTGTAAACCTCATTCTCCAGGGTTTACTTGGGGTGTATGCCAGAGGATCGGCGGTGCGTCCCCCAGACATAGGCAAAATAGAGAGTGAAAATAGAAGACTCACCGGAAGTGACGTCAGTTTTCAGTTTTCAATGAATTGCAGTTCTTGACAGAACATCGGAATTTGCTACCCTGTCAGTGCGCATGCGCACACTTATGACACTGCATTCCACATATGTTGTAAAGCAGAATGTGTGGAATGCGGTAATGTATGTGCTCTCATGTGCACTGAATGTGTAGAAAATTCAGACGGCTAGGTCTCAACGCCTTGTCTGCGAATTCATGCCGCACACACCCTCAATATGTACATAAACTTAACAAAACAGTTTCTCCAATAGTAATTTCCAGCTCCATATATCATCACAATTAAAGGTGACTCCTAAATTCATTAACTGTCTGTAAGACTTGCTATCTAGCTGTCGGAATTTGCTACCCTTTCAGTGCGCATGAGCGCACATATTCATCAATGCATTCAACACATTCTTTACAACATATATGGAATGCAGTAATTGTGCGCATGCACACTGAAAGGGTAGCAAAATCTGACAGAACACCAGTGTGGGATTATATTTATTAGGAGGATATACTGATGGGGGTTACACTTGACCTTTGCTGTTCAGCAGCCTATACATCAACCGCATTAACACACTGACACTTTACGGTTAGGTTTGATAAAACTGTCTAGCAACATCAATTGTTGGATATTTAGCGTGTCTGTTTATACAACAACATCTATTGGTGGATATTTAGCGTGTCTGTTTATACAGCAACATCAATTGGTGGATATTTAGCGTGTCTGTTTATACAGCAACATCAATTGGTGGATATTTAGCGTGTCTGTTTATACAGTAACATCTATTGGTGGATATTTAGCGTGTCTGTTTATACAGCAACATCAATTGGTGGATATTTAGTGTGTCTGTTTATACAGCAACATCAATTGGTGGATATTTAGCGTGTCTGTTTATACAGCAACATCTATTGGTGGATATTTAGCGTGTCTGTTTATACAGCAACATCAATTGGTGGATATTTAGTGTGTCTGTTTATACAGCAACATAAATTGGTGGATATTTAGTGTGTCTGTTTATACAACAACATAAATTGGTGTATATTTAGCGTGTCTGTTTATACAACATCTATTGGTGGATATTTAGCGTGTCTGTTTATACAACAACATCTATTGGTGGATATTTAGCGTGTCTGTTTATACAACATCTATTGGTGGATATTTAGCGTGTCTGTTTATACAACAACATCTATTGGTGGATATTTAGCATGTCTGTTTATACAACAATATCTATTGGTGGATATTTAGCGTGTCTGTTTATACAACAATATCTATTGGTGGATATTTAGCGTGTCTGTTTATACAACATTATCTATTGGTGGATATTTAGCATGTCTGTTTATACAACAATATCTATTGGTGGATATTTAGCGTGTCTGTTTATACAACAATATCTATTGGTGGATATTTAGCGTGTCTGTTTATACAACATTATCTATTGGTGGATATTTAGTGTGTCTGTTTATACAACAACATCTATTGGTGGATATTTAGTGTGTCTGTTTATACAACAACATCTATTGGTGGATATTTAGCATGTCTGTTTATACAACAACATCTATTGGTGGATATTTAGCGTGTCTGTTTATACAGCAACATCTATTGGTGGATATTTAGTGTGTCTGTTTATACAACAACATCTACTGGTATTATCCTAACAGGATTATATTTATAGTGTAAATGGATAACATTTATGCAAAACTTTTGCCATATAGGGGCCAATTTATGATTGTGCGAGCGGACATGATCCGATATAGCAGATCATGTCCGCTGCACATCGATAAATGCCGACAGCATATCATTGCAATAGCAGTTCTTGTGAATTGCTGGTGCAATGCTGCCTTCTGTAGATTCACGGCCAATCAGCCGCTAGCAGGGGGTGTCAATCAACCCGATCGTATTCGATCGGGTTGATTTCTGGCAATGTCTGTCCGCCGCTTCAGAGCAGACGAACAGGTTATGGAGCAGCGGCCTGAAGGCTCGACGGAAACACGGGGCATCAAGCTCCATACGGAGTTTGAAAAATATGACCCATAGTATGTAGGTATGTATGTGTAGAGTGAGAATGTATATATGTGTACAATGAGTATGTATGTGTACAGTGAGTATGTATGTATATGTACAGCGAGTATGTATGTATGTGTACCGTGAGTATGTATGTGTACAGTGAGTATGTATGTGTACAGTGAGTATGTATGTGTACAGTGAGTATGTATTTATGTGTACAGTGAGTATGTATGTATGTATGTATGTATGTGTACAGTGAATATCAGTGACGTGCGGTGAGGTCAGAGACTGGGGAGGCAATGGCTATGATACTCCAGAGAAACACACACTTAGTATAGTATATATATATATATATATATATATATATATATGTGTGTGTGTGTATATATGTGTATATATATATATAAAATCATTGGCGGCTGGTGAATTTTCAAGATGGTGGGGCGCAAGACCTCACCCCTTAAAATAAAGCCCCACCCCTCAGCTCCACCCACAAAGGGGGTAAACACATAGTTAAAGTACCAGTAATAGTATTATAATTTAGCCATAATATTTTCTTTATGTAGGTTAAATCATCAAGCTCTGTATCTCCCTTATCCTCTTCTCAAGCACATCCTTGGTGGAAGAATAGCTTTATAGCACATGAACAAAATAAGCAAGTAAAGATTAAAATACTAACCCTCCGGCATCTGTATAGCAGGACACCACAAATAATCCTAGTTTATACAGATAATACAGAACCTGAAATTAGACTGATATTAACTCAATATTTTTAAAATGATTACTACTACTGTTTTGGGGCTTCACATACATGCACACATGCATAGTTACACACATACATTCATTCACTTACTCACACTCACATACTCCACCAAAAGTATCTGGTTTCCTAAACTTTTTTCTCAATTCTTGATATAAAAAAACACATAGCGACACAAGAGACTTTCGGTAGCCATAAAACACATCTGGCTGAGGTGAGTAAGAGGGATCAAAAACTAAGAGGTGACAGGATTAAAGTGGGAAACAGGAAAAGTGTCAAAGTGCTTAAGAAGGGAATGAGAGAGAACAGAGAAAGATTTGAATAGTGAAAAACAGCTAGCTTAGGATTTATTTTTATTTTACAGGCAAGTTTGTATTTATTTTAACTAGGTACAATAGTTATTAAATAGTTATGAGCCTTTTAATAGCTACCTAGTAAAAATAAATACAAATTTACCTGTAAAATAAATCCTAACCTAAGTTACAATTACACCTAACACTACACTATAATTAAATTAATTACCTAAATTAAATACAATTAAATTAAATAAACTAAAGTACGGGGGGAAAAAAACACTAAATTATCGAAAAAATAAAATAATTACACCTAATCTAATCCCCCTAATAAAATAAAAAATCCCCCCAAAATAATAAAAATCCCTACCCTATACTAAATTACAAATAGCCCTTAAAAGGGCCTTTTGCGGGGCATTGCCCCAAAGTAATCAGCTCTTTTACCTGTAAAAAAATTATAAATCCCCCCCCAACATTAAAACCCACCACCCACACACCCAACCCTACTCTAATAAAATCTAACACTAACCCCTTGAAGATCACCCTACCGTGAGACGTCGTCACCCTGCCGGGCACAAGTGGTTCTCCAGAGGGGCAGAAGTCTTCATCCGATCCGGGCAGAAGAGGACCTCCAGACGGGCAGAAGTCTTCATCCAGGCGAAGCGGAGCGGGTCTATCTTGAAGCAAGCCGACGCGGAGCATCCATCCAGACCGACGACTAAAGACGAATGACGGTTCCTTTAAATGACATCATCCAAAATGGCATCCCTTGAATTCCGATTGGCTGATAGGATTCTATCAGCCAATCGTAATTAAGGTAGGAAAATCCTATTAGCTGATCCAATCAGCCAATAGGATTGAGCTTGCATTCTATTGGCTGATTGGAACAGCCAATAGAATGCGAGCTCAATCCTATTGGCTGATTGGATCAGCCAATAGGATTTTTCCTACCTTAATTCCGATTGGCTGATAGAATCCTATCAACCAATCGGAATTCAAGGGACACCATCTTGGATGACGTCATTTAAAGAACCGTCATTCGTCGTGTAGTCGTTGGTCTGGATGGATGCTCTGTGTCGGCTGGCTTCAAGATGGACACGCTCCGGATGGATGAAGATAGAAGATGCCGCCTGGATGAAGACTTCTGCCCATCTGGAGGATCTCTTCTGCCCGGATCGGCTGAAGACTTCTGCCCCACTGGAGGACCACTTGTGCCCGGCTGGGTGAAGACGTCTCACGGTAGGGTGATCTTCAAGGGGTTAGTGTTAGGTTTTATTAAGGGGGGATTGGGTGGGTTTTAGAGTAGGGTTGGGTGTGTGGGTGGTGGGTTTTAATGTTGGGGGGGTATTGTATTTTTTTTTACAGGTAAAAGAGCTGATTACTTTGGGGCAATGCCCCGCAAAATGCCCTTTTAAGGGCTATTTGTAATTTAGTATAGGGTAGGGATTTTTATTATTTTGGGGTGCTTTTTTATTTAATTAGGGGGATTAGATTAGGTGTAATTAGTTTAAAATTCTTGTAATTATTTTTTTTTTTCTATAATTTAGTGGGGGGTTTTTCCGTACTTTAGTTTATTTAATTTAATTGTAATTAATTGTAGGTAATTTAGTTAGTTTATTTAATGATAGTGTAGTGTTAGGTGTAATTGTAACTTACTGTGACAAAACCAATCTCGCCACTGTACATTGGAGGGCCTGTTATGGGACATTCTTTGGGCTGGAGGTACATGGGCTTAAGGATACCCAGAGACTGCATGGAAATATGGAATTTTATATGCTGGACACCCCATGTACTTTCATAACTCTGTCTTATGTCTATGTCACCCTGTATCCATAAATACAGGATGGGTACAGGGGTGTGAGTGCCCCTTGTGGGAGCAATTGTGACTCTATAAGCCAAGTGGGCATAAAAGACTTTATAGCTAATAAGAACTGTTCCTATATTCTGTAATAAGATGTATTCTATGTATGTTTAAGATCTGATTGTGTCTCAGGAGTCTGTCTAGGTAAACTGATTGGGTTTTGTGTGATTATGTTAACTAGACTGCCCAACATCAGATTGTCTGAGTACTTAATATGTTAATCTGTTTTACCTGTGAATAGACAATTCTTAGAGGTTTGATGCATTGTTCATATGTTTGCTTTACTGTTTAACCAATGCCCTCTGTAACCTGAAGCCAGGGTTATATTCAACCCCCCCATCTGGGGTCAAAACCTGTATAAATACTAGGCATTCAGCCTTTAATAAATATATTCTTTTTTAAACCTGAAATGTGGAGCTTGGTCTCATGTTTGCAGGGAAACTGATCGAGGTTGTGAAGTGCTGATTCTGTATGCAGGACATTGTTCCCTGGTATTAACCCTTGGTATCCTGTTGGTACCGTAACAATTGGTGGCAAGCGACGGAATGAACCTTATCGCCCAGAAGAGCAACTACACAAGCCAGTAACCTCAGGAAGAGGGGGATTATTACAATACTGACTAAGATGGAAAAGAGAAAAGTAAATTTTGCAGCTTTTAAAAACTTCCTGGAAACAGAAGGAGAGATTGATGGGTACCTTGCGGATTTTGAGAGGCAATGTGCACTACACAAGGTACCCGCAGAGGACTGGGTCACGATATTATCTGGAAAATTATCCGGCCGGGCCAGAGAGGCTTTTCGGGCCATTCCAGATGAGGAAGTCAGGGATTATAATACTGTAAAAGAGGCTCTGCTCTCCAGGTATGCGGTTACACCGGAGGCATACCGGAGGCGGTTCAGAGACACTGTTAAATTAGCTGGAGATTCCTACCTTGAGTGGGCATGTAAGGTGCACCGCACAGCAGCTCACTGGATAGCGGGGTGCCAAGCCATATCTGGGGAAGAGGTGCTGCAGCTATTCCTGTTGGAACATTGCTTCGACAAGTTACCCGCAGGAGTTCGAGAGTGGGTTCGGGACCGTAAACCCTCCACCCTGCAGGAAGCGGCTCGCTTGGCAGATGAGTATACGGATGCCCGCAAACTGGACACTGCTACCACTAAGCCCCCTGCTAGAGTGGAGTACAGACCCCCAGTCACCCCAGCAGCTGCCAGTTACCAAACCCCGGCGCACCACTATACCACACGGCCTCCGGCCACGAACTACCCTCAGAGAGCCCTGTTCAATTTGCGGTGCTACTCACAACCTATTCGGTGCTTTAGATGTAAGCAACTAGGGCACAAAAGACCAGAGTGTCCCCTAAACGCAGCGAACCAAGCGCAGTCCTGGAGAAGACCCGCCGGCGGAATCCCACGTAATCCTCAGCCTGCGGCCCGCTACGTAGAGGCGCAAGAATGCTGGAGCATCCTACATGAGGCAGACCTTGTGCAAGCTGCCCACCGGAATAACCGGCAACTGGTTAAAGTGAATGGGAAGAAGGTCAGTGGTCTACGGGATACTGGTGCTACCATGACCTTGCTTCAAAAGAACTTGGTGTCTGAGAAACAGTACACTGGAGACACTGTGCCTGTGAGGGTAGCAGGGGGCGATGTGTTCAGCCTACCTGTTGCCAGGGTACATTTGGATTGGGGAGTGGGCGCTAGACCTGTGAATGTGGGGGTCAAGAAGGACTTACCTGCTGATGTTCTTCTTGGAAATGACTTGGCCCCCCTTGTTTCTGCCTACGCTCCTATGGGTCCCGCTGATGTTAACTCTGTGACTACCCGTGCCCAGATCCGTGCAGCAGAGACTGACCCACCTGCTGCTAAGCCCCAGGACGCTGAGCTCAGTAAATCTCTATCCGCTATTGATATGTGGAGGTCCCGTTACAATGCGCTGATGAAGGAGAAGAGGAGCGCAGAGGAAAAAGCACGTTTAGAACGTGAATCTCTGCTAGACAAGCTGCACCGACAGACTGCAGAAAACACCAGCTTGAGAGTGGGACATGAAACCTTAAAGACAAACTTAGCGACACTTGAGGAGAAGCTGACGCTGGCTCATAGTGAGGTGCAGCAACTCAAGGGCACCCTATGTCAGTATGAAGGGATTGTGGATACCTATAAAGAGCAGGTACAGAAAACTCGTAAAGAAGCTGATGGGATTTTGAAGGACTGTTTGGCCCTGGTCTGGGCACTGAGGAATTTGAACCCTTGTTTGTATGGACAGGAATTCTCTCTCATAACGGGAATACAGATGGATTGTCCCAGCAAACTGACATGCCTACCAGGCGCTCTGGTGGTATATGGCACAGTATATACCCTGGACAGCTGAGCATGACAAACCAGAGGGAGAGGAGTTTGATGGTCCTGGCTTGTTATGGGAGTCCTTTGCAGAACCTGACTTTGGGAGCCCTGCGCAGACCAGACTTCAGGACATTTTCTATGAGAGGGAGGCTAGGCATGACTGGGCTGACCCCCATGAAGTAGAGCCAGACCTGGCTCACTTAGCAGCCCTGGAGTGGGAACTGGAGCAGGACTACCGAGATCTCTTCCACTCCATTGGGAAGGCTCAGCAGGACAGCAAGGTGAAAGACCCAGATCCAGACCCATCCAGCTGGGAAGATATTGTGGAGATTTACTGGGAAGGACCCCAGGTGGCCGGTGGAGATGGGACCGAGGTCTCTCCACCGGTCCTGCAGGGAATTGGGAGCCCAGACTCCATTCCCCAGTGGCAGGCTGAGTTACAGGGGGCAGAGACAGTTGGTCCTGTCCCCCAGCAGCAGAGTGATATGCAGGAAATTGGGAGCCCAGACTCCATTCCCCAGCGGCAGGCTGAGTTACAGGGGGCAGAGACAGTTGGTCCTGTCCCCCAGCAACAGAGGAATATACAGGGAATTGGGAGCCCAGACTCCATTCCCCAGCGGCAGGCTGCGTTACAAGGGGTAGGGACAGTTGGTCCTGTCCCCCAGCAACACGGCTGTTTAGCCAAAGGGGAGACGATCGGTCTCCCCCTCCAGCAACCAGGCTCCCACCAGGCTACTTCCATGGTAGTGCTGGCACCCGGGCAGAGTACAGCTGGTCTCTGCCCACCTCGCAACCCACCAATTCAGCGTACCAGTCCCCCACACAGCTGTGGTGAGGCACCTGGACATGGACAAGTTTTCCCCGTACTCAGGTGTAGTAACCATTTATTGTGGGTGGGCTGTACTACTAATTGTGTTTTATGGGTGGGTTGCTGGACTAACCAGGGCACTGACCGGCAGGAGGTCAGATACCCTGTTAGTCTGTTTGGAAAAGGGGAGAGATGTGACAAAACCAATCTCGCCACTGTACATTGGAGGGCCTGTTATGGAACATTCTTTGGGCTGGAGGTACATGGGCTTAAGGATACCCAGAGACTACATGGAAATATGGAATTTTATATGCTGGACACCCCATGTACTTTCATAACTCTGTCTTATGTCTATGTCACCCTGTATCCATAAATACAGGATGGGTACAGGGTGTGAGTGCCCCTTGTGGGAGCAATTGTGACTCTATAAGCCAAGTGGGCATAAAAGACTTTATAGCTAATAAGAACTGTTCCTATATTCTGTAATAAGATGTATTCTATGTATGTTTAAGATCTGATTGTGTCTCAGGAGTCTGTCTAGGTAAACTGATTGGGTTTTGTGTGATTATGTTAACTAGACTGCCCAACATCAGATTGTCTGAGTACTTAATATGTTAATCTGTTTTACCTGTGAATAGACAATTCTTAGAGGTTTGATGCATTGTTCATATGTTTGCTTTACTGTTTAACCAATGCCCTCTGTAACCTGAAGCCAGGGTTATATTCAACCCCCCCATCTGGGGTCAAAACCTGTATAAATACTAGGCATTCAGCCTTTAATAAATATATTCTTTTTTAAACCTGAAATGTGGAGCTTGGTCTCATGTTTGCAGGGAAACTGATCGAGGTTGTGAAATGCTGATTCTGTATGCAGGACATTGTTCCCTGGTATTAACCCTTGGTATCCTGTTGGTACCGTAACACTTACATTAGGGTTTATTTTACAGGTAAATTTGTACTTATTTTAACTAGGAAATGTAACTATTAGTTATATTGTAGCTAGCTTAGGGTTTATTTTATAGGTAAGTATTTAGTTTTAAATAGGAATTATTTAGTTAATGATAGTAACTTTAGTTTTATTTAAATTATATTTAAGTTGGGGGTTAGACTTAGGGTTAGACTTAGGTTTAGGGGTTAATAAATTTAATATAGCAGCGGCGACGTTGTGGGCGGCAGATTAGGGGTTAATAAATGTAGGTAGGTGTCAGCGATGTTAGGGACGGCAGATTAGGGGTTAATAAAATTTAACTAGTGTTTGAGAGGCGGGAGTGCGGCGGTTTAGGGGTTAATATATTTATTAAAGTGGCGGCGATGTCCGGTCGGCAGATTAGGGGTTAAAAACTTTATTTAAGTGTTTCCAATGTGGGGGGGGGGGGGGCTCAGTTTAGGGGTTAATAGGTAGTTTTTTGGTGTTAGTGTACTTTTTAACACTTTAGTTAAGAGTTTTATGTTACGGCGTTAGCCCATAAAACTCTTAACTACTGACTTTTAAATGCGGTAGGAGTCTTGACAGGAGAGGGTGTACCGCTCACTTCTTCCAAGACTCGTAATACCGGCGTTAGGCAAGTCCCATTGAAAAGATAGGATATGCAATTTACATAAGGGGATTTGCAGTAAGCTCGAGTTGCGGAAGAAAAGTGAGCGGTACACCTGTACCTGCCAGACTCGTAATTCCAGCGGGCGTTAAAAAGCAGTGTTGGGACCTCTCAACATTGCGGAAGAAAAAGTGAGCGGTACACCTGTACCTGCCAGACTCGTAATACCAGCGGGCGTTAAAAAGCAGTGTTGGGACCTCTCAACGCTGCTTTTTAAGGCTAACGCAAGACTCGTAATCTAGCCGTATGTTTTGCTATATTTTGGCTACTTTTCAGCACGCTGCGTCTGTCTTTCTCTGCTGACAGAATGAAGAGCAAGGTTAGTATTAGCTGAGCGCTTCATTTCTGTGCAGGCTAGTGTTCCCGCCTCCTTCTTCGTTGGTAGCGGAGAAGCACCATTTGTGTTGGCTCTCTATGAGCCTGTCATGTGTCCACACCTTCTTTTTTCTCTCCAATGGAACGGAGCAATGTCAAAATTGAACATATGTCTAACAAGAGCGGCATCTCTGAGGGGGATGGTTCCTCATATCGGAGCTATGTTGTACTGTCAGACTTCATGTTGCATACCTAAAGGCTCATGGCCCAATGACTGAATAAAATATAAGTCTCACAGCTCTCTTTGTGATCATGCACTCATCACTTCATACAGGATAACAGAGTTATATTTAAAAATGAATGCCACTGTAGTTATCCAATGCCACTGAATTTTAGTGGTAATCTTTTTGTATAATGGAAGTCTGGATTACATTTCCAGCCTAGGAAATGTATATATGATTGAGCTATTCGAGATACAACATCCAGGTGTGACTCATACCTTTTCTGTCAGGTATATAAATATTTAAATTGCCAGGACATGGGTGTCTCTGTGTTTTTGTTAAAGCCTGGTTATGCTCTGTGGCACAGTTTGATAGATGGTTATCCCTGAGCCCAATGTCTCTTAGGATGATGCTGTTCAGGCAATGCCACAGCTTCCTCTTCTATTGTCCCAAGCCTCAATGGCGCCACCTGCAGTGCCCTGCGGTTCCTCTCAATCTCCTGGAGGAGTATTTTGCTGTGGTATCTGCAGCATTATCTGTTTTTCCTTTGTTGAGGGAAAATGCAAGAGGAAATTTAGAAATTCAGATAGTAAGGTTTCTGTTCCACTTTGCTACACAGGTTGCCTCTCTCATAAGCCTGATGAGGAGGATATTTCGGTAGCCTTCTGAGGGTGATGTTTCAGATTCGGACAGTATAATTCCTTTATCTAATGCTGAAGTAGTAACCTTCAGATTTTAGCTTTAACTCCTTTGTGTATTATTAAAGGAGGTTATGGCGACTCCGATACACCTGTCGTTGTCAATTCTTAAGAATCTAGTAAACTTTCTAAATCCTAGGATTCTTCTGTGGAAGTTTTCCTGTTCTAGACCGTGCTAGGAGATTTTTCGCAGGAATGAGGAAAATCAGGGTTAACTATTTCCCCGTCTCCTGTCTTTTAAAGGATGTTTTCTGACGCTGTCTCCATAAATTATCTTGGCGCACAGTGCCTAAATAGTAGGTGCCATTCCTACTCTGGCTAAGAGAATTACGATCCCTAGAGAGGATAGCTGCTCTTCTCAGGATCAATAGACTAAGCTGGAGGCTCACATGGAACAATTGTGACATCTTATTGGTGCGATGCCTTGTCTGATTCCTTTTTGGTAGGGGCTACTTTGAGATCCGGTACAGAATTCTTCTATTTCTGATGCTACCATGCCAGTCTTTCAGCCAGGAGCTTAGCTTTCTGGCTCCGCTGTAATAGTCCACTGGGGCATTGTGACTATCTTGGCTAGTGGATTTTCCCCTGGCTCCAAGTTTCTGGCGCTTCCTTACAAGGGTAAGACCTTGTTTGGTCCCGATCTGACAGGAAGAAGCCCGCTAATAGCTCAGTGGTAAGTCACTGGAATACAATCTGAGAGACAAGAGTTCAAGACTCGATGTGGGCATGACAGTTCCCCCCTCCCAAGGTTGACCTCTGGGCGGCTAAAAGTATTCTGAGAGTTTGCCCCCATTCCGGGATCGGACCAAGTGGGGGGCTGCATCTCTCTGTTTGTCTTCAAACATGGATATGAGATGGTCCAGATAGCTACAGACTTCGTATGTCAGGGTTTCTATATAGAATTCATATTTTTCCTCCCGGAGGCAGGTTCCTACTCTCAAATTTATCTACAGGCCAGATAACAGTGAGGCATTTTTGTTGTGCGTTTGGGACCTCTTTTTTCTGTAAGTGATACGTAAGGAACGTAAGGGAACACGCTCTAGGATTCTGTTCATTCCTGTTTATGTCTAGATAAGATGAAAAATTCCCTCTTCTTCTGGAACCATGAAGTGTCTCAATAAGTTTTCTCAGGGTATTGTCCTTCAAAATGGACACCATTGGTTCCATTTTTTCCTTTGGTCCAAGAGGGTCAGTTCATGATGACCATAGACCTGGAGAATGTGTATCTTCAAGTTCCTGAGATTTGCCTTTCGGTCAATTACTTTTAGTTTGTGGAGCATCCCTTTGGCTTTGCCGCGGTTGCCATCGGGTTTTGGGGAATTTTTGTGGTGCCTTCTGGATGACATAATGGTTCAAGCACCATCTTTTCAACAAGCAAACTCTCATACGGAGATCTTGTTTTCTTTCTTCATTCAACGGATGGAAGTTATTCTGAAAATGAGTTCCCTTGTTCTGGCTACAGGGGTAGTTTCTTAGGGACCATATTAATTTCCCTATCTCTGGAAAAAAAATTGTCAGAGGTCAGAAAATAGAGGATTCCTTCCTCCTGCCTCTTTCAGTACTCTACTGGTTGACCCTTTAGTGGCTCAATGTTTGGAGGTAATTGGTCTGATAGTTGCTTCATTGGACATCTGTCCTTTGCTTGATTCCATCTGAGATGTCTACGGTTATACATGTTCAGATAGTGGACCGGGGATTTTATGGTCTGTCTCAGAGGATAGATCTAGATCTGTCATCATGAGATTCTTCCCTGTAGATCAGAGAGGGGAATTAGTGGTAGAGTGCTCACTTAGCCTGAGAGAGGTAGCGGGATCATTATCCGCCTTCTCCAGAATCCTTTTTTTTTTTTTTTTTTAGGAACTTCTGTCTCGGGGTACATGCTTCTGGAGACCTTCCTGAGTAATAGGGACCATGGTCGCTAGCCTGTTGGGTTGATGATTATGGACCTGGGAGAGTCTGCTCTAATCATAACCATCTTGGAGCTGGAAGGAATCTGGAGTTCCTTTGCCATGATTGGCATGGATTGTTCGGTGGGCGGACATTCACGTTCATTGTTTTTCCGCTATTCACATTTCAGGAGTGAATTCCGGGAGCGGACTTCTTGAGCAGTCAGATTTTTCGTTCCAGGGAGTTGACGCTTTTCCCGGAGGTGTTCTCCATGTTAACCCTCAAATGGGGGGGGGGGGTTGGAGATGGCAGTACACCAAGTTATGTTTTAGGTCAACAGATCAGCAGGCTGCTCTGTTAAATACCCTGGCTGTTCCTTGAGATTTCAGTCTGGCATCCCTGTTCCTCAGTTTGCTCTCCTTCCACGAGTCATTGCTCGTATCTAATAGGAATGAGCATAGGTATTTTAATTGTTCCTGCATAGTTTCGCAGGATCTGGTATACTGTTACATTAACAGTATTAACTTGAGTAACTGTTAAATTTAAAGACAATAAAATTGTGTTTTGTAACACCAAATCAGAAAGTGAACACTATGTGAAGTGACACCAGGTTGATTTGGTATAAATTAAGCCTTTTAATATTGGTAGGATTCTGAACTGTTTAGCTAACAGTCAGATACAAACAGCACAGGAAATTAGTAAGTTAGCAAGGTACTTTGTAGTTCAGGAATAAATGCAAGTAGTAGTCATACAGTCATTAGACATAGAAATCTTATACTTTAGTTAACTAACCAGATCAGATATGCTTGTCTCCCTTCAGTTGAAGCTGCAGCTGACATGCAGAGATGAGATCCTGTGTTGAGGGAGAGAGGCGCGGTGTTTGGAGTGTGATGTCACCACAATCACTTATCCAGAGCTCAGAAGGATTTCTGACATTATTAAAGCTGAAACAATTATGGAACAAGGTTTGAGAGTTACCTTTGATGAGATTGGATATTACACTCCTTAGTTAGGTAAATCAGTCTGAAAATGTGGAACAGGCTGCAGTCTGATTAGCTGAGTGCAGCTGGAAGTCTGTGAAAACTGCAGGCATCCGGTTCAGGGAGAGATGAAACAGAAAGGCTGAATCAGTCTGAAATATAAATAAACACTCTGAAAGGATTAGATTAGGTTTGCTCACACAGATAGAAATAGTTGAATAGTACTTTGAAATCCTTAGGTTGTTTAAAGTATAGTTAAATTGGTAGTTAGCTCAGGAACAAGTATGTCTCTCAGGGAGTTTTACAAATTACTAAGCAAAGCTTGGGGGTGTGAGCAGGTGTGATAAAGGGAGTGTGTACCTGTGATTGGTTAGTACACCTTAAAGGAAAAGCAGCATAACTGAAATACTCTGACATATACAGACCTAGTGGAGATGTATTTCTTCCACCTTGATGGTTGTTCCTGAGGAAGGACCTTCTAATTCAGGATCCTTCTTTTGTTTTCTCTGAAGCTATCTAAAGCTTGGAGATTTAATGTTTAGTTCTGTCTAAGTGTGGTTTTTCTGAATCGGTCATTGTGACCATGGTTCAGGATCGCATGTCTTTTACTGGTAACTATTACCATAAGGTAAAGTGTAAATTCCCTGATTGGTGTGAATCCCAGGCCTACTCTTGGAAGTAGGATCAGGATTTCTAGGGGTTTTACCCTTTTTCCAGGAAGGTCTGGAGGACAGTTTGTCATTCAGTTCTCTAAAGGGTAAATTTTTGCGTTATCTTTTTTACACCAGTGTGTCTGGTGGATGTGCCAGGCGTGTTATCTTTTTGTCAGACCCTGGCTAGTATCAGGTGTGTGTTTAAGTCTGTTGCTCCTCTTGGAGTTTTAACCTTGGTTTTAAGTTTTTGCAGCAGGCTCAGTTTGGGCCATTGCATTTGTTAGATTTAAAGATCTATCTTGGAAGTTTTTCTTTTTTTTTTTGCTATATCTTCTGCTCGGAGAGTTTAGGTACTCTTTGCTTTGCAGTGTGATTTGCTTTATCTTATTTCAGATAAGGCGGTTATTTATCCTAAGTGGAAATATTGTTTGGGAATTGCTTGTTCCCTCTCTGTATCCTCTTTCTTATGTCTTGAGGAACGTGTGTGCGTGCTTAATATTTGTTCTTCTGTTTTTGTTTGTTTTCTCACTGCTAATTCTCTTTTCTCTGGTTGAGAAGTTTAATTGTTTGCTTTTCAGACTACAGGGCTGAATAGAGAGTTGGTGAGTCCATGGCCCCACCCTTTATTTCAAGACAGTTATTTTTGACTAAACCTCAGACACCTCTACACCTTGTGTTGCTTCTTTTTTCTCCATTTCCCTTTGGTCGAATGACTGGGGGTTATATGAAGGGAAGTGATACTTAACAGTTTTGCCTCCTCCTGCTGGCCAGGAGTGATATTCCCAACAGTACTTGATGAAGCTGTGGACTCACCATATCCGGAAAGAAAGAAATTTATCAGGTAAGCATACATTTTGTTTTCCTGCTTAACTGATGCTTACAGCAGGCAGAGATATGTTTATGTATAAATTAGCTCTGATGGATACACCGGCATCTCCTGATGTCATGTCTGGTGCATGAATGAGCTCATTTATAATGCTTCAGATATGCTGCTGTACATGGTACATTAGTGTGCGCTTTGCTAAGTAATACAGTTATGAAGTAAAGCACTTGTTAATGTGTTAGGTTTTTTTCTAGCAGTATCATTATTACAGAGTGCACCCAGAGCCAATAGGGTTTTTATCTTGCTTAATGATAACAATTTCAGAGTAAATGTCCTTTTCTTCAGATGAAGGTCTCTGGGACATATTTGTGAGAGACATACCCCGAGGAGCCACATCATGCACAATTAGTCTGGATCAGCTTAGACCAGGAGTGAACTATGAATTCCGGGTTGTTGCAATAAATGCAGTGGGTTATGGAGAACCAAGCTTGGCATCTGCTGCTGTGTCAGGTAAGAAAAATGTGGATTCTTCTCAACTAGTGATGGCAAGACCTATCTTACTGTTAGTCATATAGATAGGTCTGGGGTAGGACATTTTGCAGCCACATAGAACTGTCTTAAATTTAGATAGTTCAATAAATTTGGGGTTACTCACAGAGCTGGTATGTATACTTTAAATGTCTTAGTCTTGCCATAAGCTGATTAGATAAGTCTGGGGATGGACATGAAGTAGGCTGATATACCTCTCTTACCATGAGCTGAATAGATAAGCCTGGATGAAGATGAGTAGCAGCCCCAGTGACCTTTCTTACCATGAGCTGAATAGATAAACCTGGAGAAAGATGTGTAGCAGCCCCGATGACCTATCTTACCATGATCTGAATAAAAAGGTCTGGGGGAAGATGTTTAGCAGCCCTGGTGACCTCTATTATCATGAGATTAATACATACGCTTGGAGGAAGATATTAAGCAGCCCTGGTGACCTCTATTATCATGAGATGAATACATAAGCCTGGAGGAAAATGTATAGCATTCCCATTGACCTCTCTTACCATGAGATGAATAGATAAGCATGGGGGAAGATGTGTAGCAGCCCTGGTGACCTCTCTTACCATGAGATGAATAAAAAAGGTCTGGGGGGAGATGTTTAGCAGCCCTGGTGACCTCTATTATCATGAGATGAATACATAAGCCTGGAGGAAGATATTAAGCAGCCCTGGTGACCTCTATTATCATGAGATGAATACATAAGCCTGGAGGAAAATGTGTAGCATTCCCGGTGACCTCTCTTACCATGAGATGAATAGATAAGCCTGGAGGAATATGTGTAGCAGCCCTGGTGACCTCTCACCATGAGATGAATACATAAGCCTGGAGGAATATGTGTAGCAGCCCTGGTGACCTCTCACCATGAGATGAATACATAAGCCTGGATGAAAATGTGTAGCATCCCTGGTGACCTCTCTTACCATGAGATGAATACATAAGCCTGGAGGAAGATGTGTAGCAGCCCTGGTGACCTCTCTTACCATGAGATGAATAGATAAGCCGGGAGGAAAATGTGTAGCATCCCTGGTGACCTCTCTTACCATGAGATGAATAGATAAGCATGGGGGAATATGTGTAGCATCCCTGGTGACCTCTCTTACTATGCGATGAATAGATAAGCATGGGGGAAGATGTGTAGCATCCCTGGTGACTTCTCTTACCTCGAGATGAATAGATAAGCATGGGGGAAGATGTGTAGCATCCCTGGTGACCTCTCATACCATGAGATGAATAGATAAGCATGGGGGAAGATGTGTAGCAGCCCTGGTGACCTCTCTTACCATGAGATAAATAAAAAAGGTCTGGGGGGAGATGTTTAGCAGCCCTGGTGACCTCTAATATGAGATGAATACATAAGCCTGGAGGAAGATATTAAGCAGCCCTGGTGACCTCTATTATCATGAGATTAATACATAAGCCTGGAGGAAAATGTGTAGCATTGCCAGTGACCTCTCTTACCATGAGATGAATAGATAATTAAGCATGGGGGAAGATGTGTAGCATCCCTGGCGACCTCTCTTACTATGCAATGAATAGATGAGCATGGGGGAAGATGTGTAGCATCCCTGGTGACCTCTCTTACCTCAAGATGAATAGATAAGCATGGGGGAAGATGTGTAGCATCCCTGGTGACCTCTCTTACCATGAGATAAATAGATAACCATAAAATGAATAGATAAGTCTGGAGGAAGATGTGTAGCAGCCCTGGTGACCTCTATTACCATGAGATGAATACATAAGCCTGAGGGAAGATGTGTAGCATCCCTGGTGACCTCTCTTACAATGAGCTAAATAGATAAGTCTGGGAAAGATGTGTAGTAGTCCCTGAGACCTCTCTTACCGTGAGATGAATAGATAAATGTAGAGGAAGATGTGTAATAGCCCTGGTGACCTCTCTTACCATGAGATGAATAGATAAGCCTGGAGGAAGATGTGTAACAGCCCTGGTGACCTCTCTTACCATGAGATGAATAGATAAGCCTGGAGGAAGATGAGTAATAGCCCTGGTGACCTCTCTTACCATGAGATGAATACATAAGCCTGGATAAAGATGTGTAGCAGCCCTGGTGACCTCTATTACCATGAGATGAATATATAAGTCTGGGGGAAGATGTGTAGCAGCCCTGGTGACCTCTCTTACCATGAGATGAATAGATAAGCCTGGGGGAAGATGTGTAGCAGTCCTGGTGACCTCTCTTACCATGAGATGAATAGATAAGCCTAGAGAAAGATGTGTAGCAGCCCTGGTGATCTCTCTTACCATGAGATGAATAGATAAGCCGAGAGCAAGATGTGCAGCAGCCCCAGTGACCTCTCTTACCATGAGATGAATAGATAAGCCTGGGGGAAGATGTGTAGCAGCCCTGGTGACCTCTCTTACCATGAGATGAATAGATAAGCATGTGGAAAGATGTGTAGCAGCCCTGGTGACCTCTCTTACCATGAGACGAATAGATAAGCCTAGAGCAAGATGTGTAGCAGCCCCAGTGACCTCTCTTACCATGATCTGAATAAAAAAGGTCTGGGGGAAGATGTTTAGCTGCCCTGGTGACCTCTATTAACATGAGATTAATACATAAGCCTGGAGGACGATATTAAGCAGCCCTGGTGATCTCTATTATCATGAGATGAACATATAAGCCTGGAGGAAGATGTGTAGCAGCCCTGGTGACCTCTCTTACCATGAGATGAATACATAATCCTGGAGGAAAATGTGTAGCATCCCTGGTGACCTCTCTTACCATGAGATGAATAGATAAGCATGGGGGGAAATGTGTAGCATCCCTGGTGACCTCTCTCAACATGAGATGAATAGATAAGCATGGGGGAAGATGTGTAGCATCCCTGGTGACCTCTCTTACCATGAGATGAATAGATAACCATGAAATGAATAGATAAGTCTGGGGGAAGATGTGTAGCAGCCCTGGTGACCTCTCTTACCATGAGATGAATAGCTAATCCTAGAGGAAGATGTGTAGCAACCCTGATGACCTCTATTACCATGAGATGAATACATAAGCCTGGGGGAAGATGTGTAGCATCCCTAGTGACCTCTCTTACCATGAGATGAAAAGATAAACCTGGGGGAAGATGTGTAGCAGCCCTGGTGACCTCTCTTACTATGAGATGAATAGATAAGCCTGGAGAAAGATGTGTAGCAGCCCTGGTGACCCCTATTACCATGAGATGAATATATAAGTCGCGGGGAAGATGTGTAGCAGCCCTGGTTACCTCTCTTACCATGAGATGAATAGATAAGCATGGGGGAAGATGTGTAGCATCCCTGGTGACCTCTCTTACCATGAGATGAATAGATAACCATGAGATGAATAGATAAGTCTGGGGGAAGATGTGTAGCAGCCCTGGTGACCTCTCTTACCATGAGATGAATAGATAATCCTAGAGGAAGATGTGTAGCAACCCTGGTGACCTCTATTACCATGAGATGAATACATAAGCCTGGGGGAAGATGTGTAGCATCCCTGGTGACCTCTCTTACCATGAGATGAAAAGATAAACCTGGGGGAAGATGTGTAGCAGCCCTGGTGACCTCTCTTACTATGAGATGAATAGATAAGCCTGGAGAAAGATGTGTAGCAGCCCTGGTGACCCCTATTACCATGAGATGAATATATAAGTCGCGGGGAAGATGTGTAGCAGCCCTGGTTACCTCTCTTACCATGAGATGAATAGATAAGCCTGGGGGAAGATGTATAGCAGCCCTGGTGACCTCTCTTACCATGAGATGAATAGATAAGCATGTGGGAAGTTGTGTAGCATACCTGGTGACCTCTCTTACCATGAGATGAATAGATAAACATGTGGGAAAATGTGTAGCAGCCCTGGTGACCTCTCTTACCATGTGTGAATAGATAAGCCTGGGGGAAGATGTGTAGCAGCCCTGGTTACCTCTCTTACCATGAGATGAATAGATAAGCCTAAAGGAAGATGTGTAGCAGCCCTGGTGACCTCTCTTACCATGAGATGAATGGATAAGTCTGGGGGAAGATGTGCAGCAGCCCTGGTGACCTCTCTTACCATGAGATGAATAGATAAGCCTAAAGGAAGATGTGTAGCAGCCCTGGTGACCTCTCATCACGAGATGAATAGATAAGTCTGGGGGAAGATGTGCAGCAGCCCTGATGACCTCTCTTACCATGAGATGAATAGATAAGCCTGGGGGAAGATGTATAGCAGCCCTGGTGACCTCTCTTACCATGAGATGAATAGATAAGCATGTGGGAAGATGTGTAGCAGCCCTGGTGACCTCTCTTACCATGAGATGAATAGATAAGCCTGGGGGAAGATGTGTAGCATCCCTGGTGACCTCTCTTACCATAAGATGAATAGATAAGCATGTGGGAAGATGTGTAGCAGCCCTGGTGACCTGTCTTACCATGTGATGAATAGATTAGCCTGGGGGAAGATGTGTAGCATCCCTGGTGACCTCTCTTACCATGAGATGAATAGATAAGCATGTGGGAAGATGTGTAGCAGCCCTGGTGACCTCCCTTACCATGAGATGAATAGATAAGCCTGGAGGAAGATGTGCAGCAGCCCTGGTGACCTCTCTTACCCTATGATGAATAGATAAGCCTGGATGAAGATTTGCAGCAGCCCTGGTGACCTCTCCTACCATAAGATGAATAGATAAGCCTGTCGGAAGATGTGTAGCAGCCCTGGTGACCGCTCTTACGATGAGATGAATAGATAAGCCTAAAGGAAGATGTGTAGCAGCCCTGGTGACCTCTCTTACCATGAGATGTATAGATAAGTCTGGGGGAAGATGTGTAGCAGCCCTGGTGACCTCTCTTACCATGAGATGAATGCATAAGCCTGTGGGAAGATGTGTAGCAGCCCTGGTGACCTCTCTTACCATGAGATGAATAGATACATCTGGGGGAAGATGTGTAGCAGCCCTGGTGACCTCTCTTACCATGAGATGAATAGATAAGCCTGGAGGAAGATGTATAGCAGCTCCAGTGATCTCTTTTACCATGAGATGAATAGATAAGTCTGGGGGGAAATGTGAAGCAGCCCTGTTGACCTCTCTTACCATGAGATGAATAAATAAGCCTGGAGGAAGATGTGTAGCAGCCCCAGTGACCTCTCTTACCATGAGATGAATAGATGTCTGGGGAAAGGTGTGCAGCAGCCCTGGTGACCTCTCTTACCATGAGATGAATAGATAAGCCTGGAGGAAGATGTGTAGCAGCCCCAGTGACCTCTTTTACCATGAGATGAATAGATAAGTCTGGGGGAAGATGTGCAGCAGCCCTGTTGACCTCTCACCATGAAATTAATAGGTAAACCTGGAGGAATATGTGCAGCAGCCCTGGTGACCTCTCTTACAATGAGATTAATAGATAAGCCTGTGGGAAGATGTGTAGCAGCCCTGGTGACCTCTCTTATGATGATATGAATAGATAAGCCTAAAGGAAGATGTGTAGCAGCCCTGGTGACCTCTCTTACCATGAGATGAATACATAAGCCTGTGGGAAGATGTGTAGCAGACCTGGTGACCTCTCTTACCATGAGATGAATAGATACATCTGGGGGAAGATGTGTAGCAGCCCCGGTGACCTCTTTTACCAAGAGATGAGTAGATAAGTCTGGTGGAAGATGTTTCGCAGCCCTGGTGACCTCTCTTACCATGAGATGAATAGATAAGTCTGGGAGAAGGTGTGCAGCAGCCCTGGTGACCTCTCTTACCATGAGATGAATAGATAAGCCTGGAGGAAGATGTGTAGCAGGCATGGATATCTCTCTGCAGAAGTTTTCTGTAGAATAAGTAACTCAGGGACATTGTGCACGTTTCTGATCCCTGATCATCTCACCACCTGAATAATGAGAAATCTTGCTAGAGATATAATCAGTAATTAAATGAAGTTTCAGTGCTTTTGTTGTCAGGGTAAGCTGTCCCAGGTGCTACTCTGATATCTCATGTCTTCTTTTACAGCGCAGACAGAAGTGTCTTTCTATGAGCACTGGTGGTTCCTGTTGGCCATTGCTCTGACCAGCATTATCTTCATTCTCCTTCTTGTGTTTGCACTGGTCCTATATGGTCAGAACAAACGCTATCAGATCTGCAGCACAGGTAACTAAACTCTAAAATATCACTAACAGGAGGTGCCTTCATCTCACTAACAGGAGGTGCCTTCATCTCACTAACAGGATGTGCCTCCATCTCACTAACAGGGCGTGCCTTCATCTCACTAACAGGACATGCCTCCATCTCACTAACAGGACGTGCCTCCATCTCATTGATGCTTCCATCTCACTGCTGTATGTGACACATGTAACAGTACACGCTCCCATCTCACTGGTGTATGTGATACATGAATTAGCACATGCTCCCATCTCACTGGTGTACATGATACATGTATTAGCACACGCTCCCATCTCACTGCTGTACATGATACATGTATTAGCACACGCTCCCATCTCACTGGTGTATGTGATACATGTATTAGCACACGCTCCCATCTCACTGCTGTACGTGATACATGTATTAGCACACGCTCCCATCTCACTGCTGTACGTGATACATGTATTAGCACATGCTCCCATCTCACTGCTGTATGTGACACATGTAACAGTACACGCTCCCATCTCACTGGTGTATGTGATACAAGAATTAGCACATGCTCCCATCTCACTGGTGTACATGATACATGTATTAGCACACGCTCCCATCTCACTGCTGTACATGATACATGTATTAGCACACGCTCCCATCTCACTGGTGTATGTGATACATGTATTAGCACACGCTCCCATCTCACTGCTGTACGTGATACATGTATTAGCACATGCTCCCATCTCACTGCTGTATGTGATACATGTATTAGCACACGCTCCCATCTCACTGCTGTATGTGATACATGTATTAGCACACGCTCCCATCTCACTGCTGTATGTGATACATGTATTAGCACACGCTCCCATCTCACTGCTGTACGTGATACATGTATTAGCACACGCTCCCATCCCACTGCTGTACGTGATACATGTATTAGCACACACTCCCATCTCACCGCTGTACATGATACATGTATTAGCACACGCTCCCATCTCACCGGTATACATGATACATGTATTAGCACACGCTCCCATCTCACCGGTATACATGATACATGTATTAGCACACGCTCCCATCTCACCGGTATACATGATACATGTATTAGCACATGCTCCCATTTCACTGCTGTACGTGATACATGTATTAGCACACGCTCCCATCTCACCGGTATACATGATACATGTATTAGCACACGCTCCCATCTCACCGGTATACATGATACATGTATTAGCACATGCTCCCATCTCACTGGTGTATATAACTTAGGGAAGGACATCTCCCCCCGTGAGGACACATGCAACAAGGATCGTGGGACATTTGCTGCTCTGGAGCTCAGCAGAAGACATCTAAATTTCATAAAGAAAAATGGAGCACGGTGAGAACCAACTCTTTATTATTAATGTTATATTTTTTTTAATTTACCGCTAAATTGCGCAGCACTGAATACATAAACATCAGGGGATACAGTACAATATAATTAGACTTGATACAGGAAGGTGGACCCTGATTCCTGGAGCTTACAATCTATGGGGTAGATTTATTAAGTGTCGGCCGGACATGATCCGCTACAGCATATGCTGTCGGCATTTAACATGGCCCAAGCATTTCTGGTGAACTGCTTGTGCAATGCCGTCCCCTGCACATTCATGGCCAATCAGCTGCTAGCAGGAGGTGTCTATAATCCCGATTGGTGGCGGACGAGTTAAGGAACAGCGGTCTTATGACTGCTGCTTCTTAACTCAAGTGTCCGACGAGTCTGAAACTACGGGGGTAGATAGCAGCATCCTCCTCTTGTTAAATCCTAAAGGTTAGGCTGACGGACACAACAGGCATAGGGTTGCTTGACTGCTAATGAGTAATTAGGAAGTAAATCGGTATCTGAACAGATGGGAGAGAGATTCCTTCAGTAGGAGAGAGGTCTCAGAGAGGTCACAGGTTACCAAGTGAATAGGTCATAGGTTACCAAGTGAATAGGTCGCAGCTTACCAAGTGAATAGGTCATAGGTTACCAAGTGAATAGGTCATAGGTTACCAAGTGAATAGGTCATAGGTTACCAAGTGAATAGGTCGCAGCTTACCAAGTGAATAGGTCATAGGTTACCAAGTGAATAGGTCATAGGTTACCAAGTGAATAGGTCATAGGTTACCAAGTGAATAGGTCATAGGTTACCAAGTGAATAGGTCACAGGTTACCAAGTAAATAGGTCACAGGTTACCAAGTAAATAGGTCATAGGTTACCAAGTGAATAGGTCATAGGTTACCAAGTGAATAGGTCACAGGTTACCAAGTAAATAGGTCATAGGTTACCAAGTGAATAGGTCACAGGTTACCAAGTGAATAGGTCACAGGTTACCAAGTGAATAGGTCATAGGTTACTGTAACGGTACCAACCGGATACCAAGGGTTAACACCAGGGAACAATGTCCTGCATAGGGAATCAGCAATTCACAACCCAGCCAGTTTTCAGGTTTTAAACAGAATGACTTTTATTAAGGCTCATATGCCCAGTATTTATGCAGGTCTGACCCCCCCCCAGAAGGGGGGTTGAAAGAATGTTGTACATTGAATGGAGGGAACACGCCCTTTTACATGATACAATAGAATACCTTGCTCAAGCTGATAACAATTTAAACACAGACACACACTTGTCTTTCCTTATCATCTAGGGTCTGCTCTCTGAGGTTGATTAAACAATGGACTGTGTATCAATAACATTAATGACAGTGCACAATAGCTGAACACAGTTAACTCTTTCAGTGCTGACAGAAGGGTCTGTCACATCTACATAGCACAATATACAGCCTATAGACAACCTTTCTTATGTTATAGTCCAGAAGTGGCTAGGTTTGCCACAATGCTCCCCCAGAACCAAGCCGGCATACACAGTCTGATCCCAACGGATCGGCTTGGGGATGTCCGGGGCAACAACTTTCGGCTCAAGTAGGCTACGGGGGTTCTCCGCCATCTGCTCCAACTTGGCTCAGTACTGCCCCCACCCCAAACATGGAAGCGTCTCTTCCCGGAGGGACTGGGCTTGGGTAGTCACAGGGTTAACATCAGCGGGATCCATGGGAGCATAGGCAGAAACAAGGGGGGCCAAGTCATTTCCAAGGAGAACATCAGCAGGTAAGTCCTTCTTGACCCCCACATTCACAAGTCTAGCGCCCACTCCCCAATCCAAATGTACCCTGGCAACAGGTAGGCGGAACACAGTGCCCCCTGCTACCCTCACAGCCACAGTGTCTCCAGTGTGCTGTTTCTCAGGCACCAAGTTCTCTTGAAGCAAGGTCATGGTAGCACCAGTATCCCGTAGACAACTGACCTCCTTCCCATTCACTTTAACCCGTTGCCGGTTATTCCGGTGGGCAGCTTGCACGGGGTCTGCTTCATGTAGGCTGCCCCAGCATTCTGGCGCCTCTACGTAGCGGGCCACAGGCTGAGGATTATGTGGGATTCCGCCAGCGGGTCTTCTCCAGGACTGTGCTTGATTCGCTGCGTTTAGGGGACACTCTGGTCTTTTGTGCACTAGTTGCTTACATCCAAAGCACCGAATAGGTTGTGAGTAGCCCCGCGAATTGAACCGGGCTCTCTGAGGGTAGTTCGTGGCCGGAGGCCGTGTGGTATCCGGCACCAAATGGGGAGCTATCAGGGTTAAAGTAGCTCCCGAATCCCGAAGTCCCTGGACCGACATCACCTCATGCAGAATTCCCAGGGGTTCCTCGGCTTGGGTGCTCAACACCTCATGAGCGGCTGGCTCCGTTTGGTAATGGTGAGCAGCCGCCCTTGGGGCCAGGTTCTGTCTGACCTGGTTCCAAGCTTGTCTGCTCCGATTTTGGGTGCACTCACGTGCCATATGTCCCCACTGCTTGCAGGTGTGGCATTGTATATTAGCCCGTCCGTTGTTAGGCTGTAGTCCATGGTGCCTCCTGGCATCAAAATGCTGGTCTGCTAATCTGGCTGCTTCGGTTAAGGTGAGGGGTTTTCGATCTCTCACCCATTCTTGGGCTTCTGGGGACAAGCCGTTAAAGAATTGCTCCAACAGCATCAGTTGTCGCAATTCTTCCATGGTGGTAGCTTGGCTGGCCTGTATCCACCCCTGAGATGCTTGATCCAGCTTGTGGGCCCACTCTGCATGGGAATCTCTTTCTGGCTTGCGCAGGCCTCTAAACTTGCGCCGGTATGCCTCTGAGGTAATGGCATATCTTTCCAAGATCGCTCTCTTCACTTTAGCGTAATCCTTGCTGTCCTCCCTGGGTACAGCGCGATACGCTTCCGCTGCCCTACCGGCTAGCTTGCCTGCTAGCACCGGCACCCATACGGACTGCTCCAAATCATGTAACTCGCACAGTCTCTCAAAATCCTGTAAATACCCATCAATCTCATCCTTCTCCTCACAAAACATTTTAAATGCATGGTATGGGATTTTGGGTCTTACTGGGTTGCTGAGTGCGTCCAAAATGGATTCTGCTCGGGAGGATGCATTCCGCGGACTGTGTGCCATCACGTACTCCTGCACATCTGCCATTACCACGGATAGCATATCCCGTGGTACAGGTTGGGGTAAAAATTCCAGCCTGGTCCTCATTTCCCTCTGGTATAGGGTCTCCTCCATGGCTGCTGGAGGCGTAGCGCTGCGAGCTCTGTCTCCCTCCATCAGCTCAGCAATTAATATAGCCTTGGGTTTGCTGCTGCCTATCTTTCCCCTGGCTTCTAGCAGTTCCTTTTACGTTTGTCTCTTTAGCTTAGAATAATCCATCTCCATTCACTTCGGTCCCTGGTACTCCTTCCATCTTAGTCAGTATTGTAGTAATCCCCCTCTTCCTGAGGTTACTGGCTTGTGTAGTTGCTCTTCTGGGCGATAAGGTTCATTCCGTCGCTTGCCACCAATTGTAACGGTACCAACCGGATACCAAGGGTTAACACCAGGGAACAATGTCCTGCATAGGGAATCAGCAATTCACAACCCAGCCAGTTTTCAGGTTTTAAACAGAATGACTTTTATTAAGGCTCATATGCCCAGTATTTATGCAGGTCTGACCCCCCCCAGAAGGGGGGTTGAAAGAATGTTGTACATTGAATGGAGGGAACACGCCCTTTTACATGATACAATAGAATACCTTGCTCAAGCTGATAACAATTTAAACACAGACACACACTTGTCTTTCCTTATCATCTAGGGTCTGCTCTCTGAGGTTGATTAAACAATGGACTGTGTATCAATAACATTAATGACAGTGCACAATAGCTGAACACAGTTAACTCTTTCAGTGCTGACAGAAGGGTCTGTCACATCTACATAGCACAATATACAGCCTATAGACAACCTTTCTTATGTTATAGTCCAGAAGTGGCTAGGTTTGCCACAGTTACCAAGTGAATAGGTCATAGGTTACCAAGTGAATAGGTCACAGGTTACCAAGTAAATAGGTCATAGGTTACCAAGTGAATAGGTCATAGGTTACCAAGTGAATAGGTTACAGGTTACCAAGTGAATAGGTTACAGGTTACCAAGTGAATAGGTTACAGGTTACTATGTGAATAGGTTACAGGTTATCAAGTGAATAGGTCGCAGGTTACCAAGTGAATAGGTCACAGGTTACCAAGTGAATAGGTTGCAGGTTACCAAGTGAATAGGTTGCAGGTTACCAAGTGAATAGGTTACAGGTTACCAAGTGAATAGGTTACAGGTTACCAAGTGAATAGGTCATAGGTTACCAAGTGAATAGATCATAGGTTACCAAGTGAATAGGTTGCAGGTTACCAAGTGAATAGGTCACAGGTTACCAAGTGAATAGGTCGCAGGTTACCAAGTGAATAGGTCACAGGTTACCAAGTGAATAGATCATATGTTACCAAGTGAATAGGTCACAGGTTACCAAGTGAATAGGTCGCAGCTTACCAAGTAAATAGGTCATAGGTTACCAAGTGAATAGATCATAGGTTACCAAGTGAATAGGTTACAGGTTACCAAGTGAATAGGTTACAGGTTACCAAGTGAATAGGTTACAGGTTACCAAGTGAATAGGTCATAGGTTATCAAGTGAATAGGTCACAGGTTACCAAGTGAATAGGTTACAGGTTACCAAGTGAATAGGTTACAGGTTACCAAGTGAATAGGTTACAGGTTACCAAGTGAATAGATCACAAGTTACCAGGTGAATAGGTTACAGGTTACCAAGTGAATAGGTTACAGGTTACCAAGTGAATAGGTTACAGGTTACCAAGTGAATAGGTCATAGGTTATCAAGTGAATAGGTCACAGGTTACCAAGTGAATAGATCACAAGTTACCAGGTGAATAGGTTACAGGTTACCAAGTGAATAGGGCAAAGGTTACCAAGTGAATAGGTTACCAAGTGAATAGGTCATAGGTTACCAAGTGAATAGGTCATAGCTTACCAAGTGAATAGGTCATAGGTTACCAAGTGAATAGGTCACAGGTTACCAAGTGAATAGGTCACAGGTTACCAAGTGAATAGGTCACAGGTTACCAAGTGAATAGATCACAGGTTACCAAGTGAATAGGTCACAGGTTACCAAGTGAATAGGTCACAGGTTACCAAGTGAATAGGTCACAGGTTACCAAGTGAATAGGTCACAGGTTACCAAGTGAATAGATCACAGGTTACCAAGTGAATAGGTCACAGGTTACCAAGTGAATAGGTTACAGGTTACCAAGTGAATAGGTCATAGGTTACCAAGTGAATAGGTCACAGGTTATCAAATGAATAGATCATAGGTTGTTTGGGGAACAAATAAGGTGCATGATGGGTGTAGTTTACCTATGGAAAAACAATTGCAGTAAAAAGAATCTTATGATTTGGCTGATATGATGTTCTATAGCAACACAACAAAAGTCTTGTAATTACACCGTGGATTGGTTCTGATTTGTATGCAAACTATCGGCTAGATTTAGAGTTCTGCGGCCAAAGGGGTGCGTTAGCTACGCGTGCTTTTTTTTCCCCCGCACCTTTTAAATACCGCTGGTATTTAGAGTTCACAGAAGGGCTGCGTTAGGCTCCAAAAAAGGGAGCGTATAGCATATTTACCGCCACTGCAACTCTAAATACCAGCGTTGCTTACAGACGCGGCCAGCTTCAAAAACGTGCTTGTGCACGATTCCCCCATAGAAAACAATGGGGCTGTTTGAGCTGAAAAAAAACCTAACACCTGCAAAAAAGCAGCGTTAAGCTCCTAACGCAGCCCCATTGTTTCCTATGGGGAAACACTTCCTAAGTCTGCACCCAACACCCTAACATGTACCCCGAGTCTAAACACCCCTAACCTTACACTTATTAACCCATAATCTGCCGCCCCCGCTATCGCTGACCCCTGCATATTATTATTAACCCCTAATCTGCCGGTCCGTACACCGCCGCAACCTACGTTATCCCTATGTACCCCTAATCTGCCGCCCCCAACGTCGCCTCCACCTACCTACACTTATTAACCCCTAATCTGCCGAGCGGACCTGAGCGCTACTATAATAAAGTTATTAACCCCTAATCTGCCCTCCCTAACATCGCCGACACCTAACTTCAATTATTAACCCCTAATCTGCCGACCGGAGCTCACCGCTATTCTAATAAATGTATTAACCCCTAAAGCTAAGTCTAACCCTAACACTAACACCCCCCTAAGTTAAATATAATTTACATCTAACAAAATAAATTAACTCTTATTAAATAACTTATTCCTATTTAAAGCTAAATACTTACCTGTAAAATAAATCCCAATATAGCTACAATATAAATTATAATTATATTATAGCTATTTTAGGATTAATATTTATTTTACAGGCAACTTTGTATTTATTTTAACCAGGTACAATAGCTATTAAATAGTTAATAACTATTTAATAGCTAAAATAGTTAAAATAATAACAAAATTACCTGTAAAATAAATCCTAACCTAAGTTATAATTAAACCTAACACTACACTATCAATAAATTAATTAAATACAATTCCTACAATTACCTACAATTAAACCTAACACTACACTATCAATAAATTAATTAAATACAATTCCTACAATTACCTACAATTAAACCTAACACTACACTATCAATAAATTAATTAAATACAATTCCTACAATTACCTACAATTAAACCTAACACTACACTATCAATAAATTAATTAAATACAATACCTACAAATAAATACAATGAAATAAACTAACTAAAGTACGAAAAATAAAAAAGAACTAAGTTACAAAAAATAAAAAAAATATTTACAAAACAGAAAAATATTACAACAATTTTAAGCTACTTACACCTAATCTAAGCCCCCTAATAAAATAAGAAAGACCCCCAAAATAAAAAAATGCCCTACCCTATTCTAAAATTAAAATAGAAAAGCTCTTTTACCTTACCAGCCCTGAAAAGGGCCCTTTGCGGGGCATGCCCCAAAGAATTCAGCTCTTTTGCCTGTAAAAAAAAAAACATACAATACCCCCCCAACATTACAACCCACCACCCACATACCCCTAATCTAACCTAAACCCCCCTTAAATAAACCTAACACTAAGCCCCTGAAGATCTTCCTACCTTATCTTCACCACGCCGGGTTCACCGATCGATCCAGAAGAGCCTCCGATGTCTTGATCCAAGCCCAAGCGGGGGCTGAAGAGGTCCATGATCCGGCTGAAGTCTTCTATCAAGCGGCATCTTCAATCTTCTTTCTTCCGGATCCATGTTCATCCCGCCGACGCAGAACATCCATCTTCACCGACGACTTCCCGACGAATGACGGTTCCTTTAAGGGACGTCATCCAAGATGGCGTCCCTCGAATTCCGATTGGCTGATAGGATTCTACCAGCCAATCGGAATTAAGGTAGGAAAATTCTGATTGGCTGATGGAATCAGCCAATCAGAATCAAGTTCAATCAGATTGGCTGATCCGATCAGCCAATCAGATTGAGCTTGCATTCTATTGGCTGTTCCAATCAGCCAATAGAATGCAAGCTCAATCTGATTGGCTGATCAGATCAGCCAATCGGATTGAACTTGATTCTGATTGGCTGATTCCATCAGCCAATCAGAATTTTCTTACCTTAATTCCGATTGGCTGATAGATTCCTATCAGCCAATCGGAATTTGAGGGACGCCATCTTGGATGACGTCCCTTAAAGCAGTGTTTTTCAACCAGTGTGCCGTGGCACACTAGTGTGCCATGAGAGATCCTCAGGTGTGCCATGGCAGACTGACAACAGTGTGACATATTTTTTAAACTTTGCTTGTTTTTTACTCCCAGTGCAGGGGTAGTTTGTAGGAGGCATGGCATAACAGCACAATACATACAGTATGTGTGTGTTTGTGTGTATGTGTATATATATATATGCTGTATTAGGCTACAATGTGTGATTTTTTTTTAAATTTTGGGATGGTGGTGTGCCTCAGGATTTTTTAATGTAAAAAAGTGTGCCACGGCAAAAAAAAGGTTAAAAATCACTGCCTTAAAGGAACCGTCATTCGTCGGGAAGTGGTCGGTGAAGATAGATGTTCCGCGTCGGCGGGATGAACATGGATCCGGAAGAAAGAAAATTGAAGATGCCGCTTGATAGAAGACTTCAGCCGGATCATGGACCTCTTCAGCTCCCGCTTGGATGAAGACTTCAGCCGGATCATGGACATCTTCAGCCCCCGCTTGGGCTTGGATCAAGACATCGGAGGCTCTTCTGGATCGATCGGTGAACCCGGCGTGGTGAAGATAAGGTAGGAAGATCTTCAGGGGCTTAGTGTTAGGTTTATTTAAGGGGGGTTTGGGTTAGATTAGGGGTATGTGGGTGGTGGGTTGTAATGTTGGGGGGAGTATTGTATGGGTTTTTTTACAGGCAAAAGAGCTGAATTCTTTGGGGCATGCCCCGCAAAGGGCCCTTTTCAGGGCTGGTAAGGTAAAAGAGCTTTTCTATTTTAATTTTAGAATAGGGTAGGGCATTTTTTTATTTTGGGGGTCTTTCTTATTTTATTAGGGGGCTTAGAGTAGGTGTAATTAGTTTAACATTGTTGTAATATTTTTCTAATGTTGTAAATATTTTTTTACTTTTTGTAACTTAGTTCTTTTTTATTTTTTGTACTTTAGTTAGTTTATTTCATTGTATTTATTTGTAGGTATTGTATTTAATTAATCTATTGATAGTGTATGTTACGGTTGCCTCCAGACTGGCTGGAAGTTGGACCGTAGAAAAGGATGCTCCTAGCGCTCACCAAAGGAGCAGCAGCACCGTCGACACTATAACTGCTGTGTAGCCACCATAAGTAATGCAGACTCTATGAACCACCGCTGCTGGGCTGGTATCTCGCCGTCTGCTCTGCGCCCTGGACCTACGACCAGGCTCCAGTAGGTGAACCTCTTCCTTCTGTAGCAATCCCTGTAGCTAAGGGAGTATGAAAAACATAGCAATCCCTGTAGTGATTATAAGCTGTCCCCTACAAACATGAGTCAAAGCTTCAAGTTAGAGGGTCAACATAGGTCTGATGTGCTGGAGCACACAGCCTCCTTTTTATTGAGGTTACATGCAAACAGGACACTCTCAGGGGGAGGCATAAAATCCCCCATCACACATTTGATATTAGATAGAGAGACACTCCCTTTGACAGGCCACAACATTACTTCAGCAGATAACATTTTACACACAATAAAACAATGCAGTCCACCTTATCAATACTAGTCTGATTAGACAATGGGAAAGTTGATCACTAAACCTAATTAGAGCTAATCCCAGCAGACTTGTATTTAGAATAGGTTTCTTGAAGCTGAACAAAATTTAACTCTTAATGGCACACAATGAAACTGAACCAAGTGGGAGAAAGCCAGGGACAAGTCATTTCACAGGTCTGGGGACATAGTCTTAAAGGGGCATTGTTCATCAAAGTCACAATATGTCCCCAGATGGTTCTTAAAGGGCCACACACACCCAACAAAAGTCAATATGTCCTCAGGGGCACAATCTTCCAGGGGCCATAGTCATGTGGAAGGAGGCTGGCAAATAGGCTTCTCCAAAATCCAGGGAAGCAGGGCAATTTTTCATTTAAAGGGCCAGTTACAAACAGCAGTTTGTAACATATCTCCCCTTTTGGAGGGAGACTAACCAGGCACCTGACCTTCTGCCGGTCAGTGCCCAAGTTAGTCTCGCAACCCACCCACAAATAATCGCTAGCAGCAAAGTAGCCCCCCCACAATACGTAGTACTGGCCTGTAAGTTCCAGGTAGCAGGATGAAAGTGCAGCATCCTCGGCCTTCCTGGCGCAGCTGGGCAAATAGCTGATGGTACTTGGGGGGCAGAGGCCAGCGGCACTCTGCCCTGGTGCCAGCGCTTCTGCTGGGGTGAGGGGTTTGCAGGTCAGTTCTGTAACAAGGACAAGGTCTGTAGGGCAGAGGCCAGCAGCGCTCTGTCCTGATGCCAGCTCTTCTGCTGGGGGAATTGGGGCATAGTCCTGCCCGGTGGCAAAGGGAACGTGGGGGTCAGTGGGGGCCAACATCTCCACTGTTAACCCTGGGCCCAAGTTAGGAGTTAGCTGGGGAGGGGGAGATTGGCTTACCTCCTCCTCCTGATACTCCGGCGGCCGTTGGGAAGGGAGGTCGATGCTCTCCGCTTCCTGTGGAACATGCTGCGGCTGGGGAGAGAGACCGGTTGTCTCCTCTCCCTGGAAGGCACACTCTGGCTGGGGAGGGAGGTCGATGCTCTCCCCTCCCTGTAGCTGGGTCTGTCGCTGGGGATCTGGGCCGCCTGCCCAGCATCCCTGTAGGGCCGGTAGAGAGACTGCGGTCCCATCTCCACCTGCCTGCTGGGGGTCCTCCCAGGACCAGTCTATGAGGCCTGCTGCCTCTGGTATCTCTGGTTGGGGTTGGGGAAGGAGACCGGTTGTCTCTTCCCTCTGCACAGTATACTGCCGCTGGGGAGGGAGGTCGCTGCTCCCCTCTCCCTGTGGAACATGCTGCGGCTGGGGAGAGAGACCAGGTGTCCATACCCTCAAACTCCACAGTTGGCGCTCAAAGGCTCGTGCCGCTTTGTTCTCCGTATCCAATTCCCGGATGATGTGACTGACTACCTCCTGCGCAGGGTCTGGACCATATCGGACTAGCCGCCTCTTTACCTCTGGAACGAAATCCGCGCCCTCATAGCGACGGATCCGGTTGAGGTGCTCTTCACATGGTTCTGACCAGTATCTTGTCAGCTCCATGCTGCTGTAGGTAGGGACGCTGCGCAGTGGCTAGCGTTGCCCTCAATTACTCTCCTACGATACCAGTGCTGTTGTGGTGCTGCTCCTTGCGCTAGGACGCCAATCCCACCGCTGCCGCCAAATGTTACGGTTGCCTCCAGGCTGGCTGGAAGTTGGACCGTTGAAAAGGATGCTCCTAGCGCTCACCAAAGGAGCAGCAGCACCGTGGACACTATAACTACTGCGTAGCCACCATCAGTAATGCAGACTATATGAACCACCGCTGCTGGGCTGGTATCTCGCCGTCTGCTCTGCGCCCTGGACCTACGACCAGGCTCCAGTAGGCGAACCTCTTCCTTCTGTAGCAATCCCTGTAGCTAAGGGAGTATGAAAAACATAGCAATCCCTGTAGTGATATAAGCTGTATCCTACAAACATGAGTCAAAGCTTCAAGTTAGAGGGTCAACATAGGTCTGATGTGCTGGAGCACACAGCCTGCTTTTTATTGAGGTTACATGCAAACAGGACACTCTCAGGGGGAGGCATAAAATCCCCCATCACACATTTGATATTAGATAGAGAGACACTCCCTTTGACAGGCCACAACATTTACTTCAGCAGATAACATTACACACAATAAAACAATGCAGTCCACCTTATCAATACTAGTCTGATTAGACAATGGGAAAGTTGATCACTAAACCTAATTAGAGCTAATCCCAGCAGACTTGTATTTAGAATAGGTTTCTTGAAGCTGAACAAAATTTAACTCTTAATGGCCCACAATGAATCTGAACCAAGTGGGAGAAAGCCAGGGACAAGTCATTTCACAGGTCTGGGGACATAGTCTTAAAGGGGGCATTGTTCACCAAAGTCACAATATGTCCCCAGACGGTTCCCAAAGGGCCACACACGCCCAACAAAAGTTAATAGGTTTTCAGGGGCACAATCTTCCAGGGGCCATAGTCATGTGGAAGGAGGCTGGCAAATAGGCTTCTCCAAAATCCAGGGAAGCAGGGCAATTTTCCATTTAAAGGGCCAGTTACAAACAGCAGTTTGTAACATATCTCCCCTTTTGGAGGGAGACTAACCAGGCACCTGACCTTCTGCCGGTCAGTGCCTAAGTTAGTCTCGCAACCCACCCACAAATAATCGTTAGCAGCAAAGTAGCCCCCCCACAATACGTAGTACTGGCCTGTAAGTTCCAGGTTGTAGGATGAAAGTGTAGCATCCTCGGCCTTCCTGGCGCAGCTGGGCAAATAGCTGATGGTACTTGGGGGGCAGAGGCCAGCGGCACTCTGCCCTGGTGCCAGCGCTTCTGCTGGGGTGAGGGGTTTGCAGGCCAGTCCTGTAACAAGGACAAGGTCTGTAGGGCAGAGGCCAGCAGCGCTCTGTCCTGATGCCAGCTCTTCTGCTGGGGGAATTGGGGCATAGTCCTGCCCGGTGGCAAAGGGAACGTGGGGGTCAGTGGGGGTTAACATCTCCACTGTTAACCCTGGGCCCAAGTTAGGAGTTAGCTGGGGAGGGGGAGATTGGCTTACCTCCTCCTCCTGATACTCCGGCGGCCGTTGGGAAGGGAGGTCGATGCTCTCCGCTTCCTGTGGAACATGCTGCGGCTGGGGAGAGAGACCGGTTGTCTCCTCTCCCTGGAAGGCACACTCCGGCTGGGGAGGGAGGTCGATGCTCTCCCCTCCCTGTAGCTGGGTCTGTCGCTGGGGATCTGGGCCGCCTGCCCAGCATCCCTGTAGGGCCGGTAGAGAGACTGCGGTCCCATCTCCACCTGCCTGCTGGGGGTCCTCCCAGGACCAGTCTATGAGGCCTGCTGCCTCTGGTATCTCTGGTTGGGGTTGGGGAAGGAGACCGGTTGTCTCTTCCCTCTGCACAGTATACTGCCGCTGGGGAGGGAGGTCGCTACTCTCCTCTCCCTTACATACTTCCAGCCGCTGGGGAATGGAGTCTGGGCTCACAATTCCCTGCATATTCCTCTGCTGCTGGGGGACAGGACCAACTGTCTCTGCCCCCTGTAACTCATTTTCTCGCTGGAGAGCAGGTGTCCATACCCCCAAACTCCACAGTTGGCGCTCAAAGGCTCGTGCTGCTTCATTCTCAGTAGCCAATTCCCGGATGAGGCGACTGACTACCTCCTGCGCAGGGTCTGGACCATATCGGACTAGCCGCCTCTTTACCTCTGGAACGAAATCCGCGCCCTCATAGCGACGGATCAGGTTGAGGTGCTCTTCACAGGGTTCTGACCAGTATCTTGTCAGCTCCATGCTGCTGTAGGTAGGGACGCTGCGCAGTGGCTAGCGTTGCCCTCAATAACTTTCCTACGATACCAGTGCTGTTGTGGTGCTGCTCCTTGCGCTAGGACGCCAATCCCACCGCTGCCGCCAAATGTTACGGTTGCCTCCAGGCTGGCTGGAAGTTGGACCGTAGAAAAGGATGCTCCTAGCGCTCACCAAAGGAGCAGCAGCACCGTCGACACTATAACTGCTGCGTAGCCACCATAAGTAATGCAGACTCTATGAACCACCGCTGCTGGGCTGGTATCTCGCCGTCTGCTCTGCGCCCTGGACCTACGACCAGGTTCCAGTAGGTGAACCTCTTCCTTCTGTAGCAATCCCTGTAGCTAAGGGAGTATGAAAAACATAGCAATCCCTGTAGTGATTATAAGCTGTATCCTACAAACATGAGTCAAAGCTTCAAGTTAGAGGGTCAACATAGGTCTGATGTGCTGGAGCACACAGCCTCCTTTTTATTGAGGTTACATGCAAACAGGAAACTCTCAGGGGGAGGCATAAAATCCCCCATCACACATTTGATATTAGATAGAGAGACACTCCCTTTGACAGGCCACAACATTACTTCAGCAGATAACATTACACACAATAAAACAATGCAGTCCACCTTATCAATACTAGTCTGATTAGACAATGGGAAAGTTGATCACTAAACCTAATTAGAGCTGATCCCAGCAGACTTGTATTTAGAATAGGTTTCTTGAAGCTGAACAAAATTTAACTCTTAATGGCACACAATGAATCTGAACCAAGTGGGAGAAAGCCAGGGACAAGTCATTTCACAGGTCTGGGGACATAGTCTTAAAGGGGCATTGTTCATCAAAGTCACAATATATCCCCAGACGGTTCCCAAAGGGCCACACACACCCAACAAAAGTTAATAGGTTTTCAGGGGCACAATCTTCCAGGGGCCATAGTCATGTGGAAGGAGGCTGGCAAATAGGCTTCTCCAAAATCCAGGGAAGCAGGGCAATTTTCCATTTAAAGGGCCAGTTACAAACAGCAGTTTGTAACAGTGTAGTGTTAGGTTTAATTGTAGATAATTGTAGGTATTTTATTTAATTTATTTATTGATAGTGTAGTGTTAGGTTTAATTGTAATTTAGGTTAGGATTTTTTTTACAGGTAATTTTGTTATTATTTTAACTAGGTAGCTATTAAATAGTTATTAACTATTTAATAGCTATTGTACCTGGTTAAAATAAATACAAGGTTGCCTGTAAAATAAATATTAATCCTAAAATAGCTACAATATAATTATTATTTATATTGTAGCTATATTAGGGTTTATTTTACAGGTAAGTATTTAGCTTTAAATAGGAATAATTTATTTAATAAGAGTTAATTTATTTCATTAGATAAAAATTATATTTAACTTAGGGGGGTGTTAGGGTTAGAATTAGCTTTAGGGGTTAAAAAATTTATTAGAGTAGCGGTGAGCTCCGGTCGGCAGATTAGGGGTTAATGCTTGAAGTTAGGTGTCGGCGATGTTAGGGAGGGCAGATTAGGGGTTAATACTATTTATTATAGGTTATTGAGGCGGGAGTGAGGTGGATTAGGAGTTAATACATTTATTATAGTAGCGGTGCGGTCCGGTCGGCAGATTAGGGGTTAATAAGTATAGGTAGGTGGCGGCGGCAGATTAAGGGTTAATAAATATTATGTAGGTGTCGGCGGTATTAGGGGCAGCAGATTAGGGGTACATAGGGATAACGTAGGTGGCGGCGGTGTACGGAGCGGCAGATTAGGGGTTAAACATTTTTAATAGAGTGGCGGCGATGTGGGGGGCCTCGGTTTAGGGGTACATAGGTAGTTTATGGGTGTTAGTGTACTTTAGAGCACAGTAGTTAAGAGCTTTATAAACCGGCGTTAGCCCAGAAAGCTCTTAGCTATTGACTTTTTTCTGCGGCTGGAGTTTTGTCGTTAGATTTCTAACGCTCACTTCAGCTAAGACTCTAAATACCGGCGTTAGAAAGATCCCATTGAAAAGATAGGATATACAAATGGCGTAGGGGGATCTGCGGTATGGAAAAGTCGCGGCTGCAAAGTGAGCGTTAGACCCTTTACTGACTGACTCCAAATGCCAGCGGGCGGTAAAAACCAGCGTTAGGAGCCTCTAATGCTGGTTTTGACGGCTACCGCCAAACTCTAAATCTAGGCCTATGTTTCTGGAAAACAGTGTAATAAATGTTAACAGTAGAGCATGGGACTCAAAACTGAGCCGTGTGGTACTTCCACAAAGCGTGGCACAGCATCACTGGTTATCTGGGAGATCCTGTATGGGTAGATAGTTGGGTGGGTACTTGTGCAGGTAGTTGGGTAGGTAATTGGTTGGGCAGGTACATGTGCAGGTAGTTGGGCAGGTAGTGGTACTTATGCAGATACTTACCCAGTACCAGTTTGGGGCAGGTCTGTATCTCCATTACCCAGTACCAGTCTGGGACAGTTTAGTATCTCAGTTACCCAGTACCAGTTTGGGACAGGTCAGTATCTCCATTACCCAGTACCAGTTTGGGACAGTTTAGTATCTCAGTTACCCAGTACCAGTTTGGGACAGTTCAGTATCTCAGTTACCCAGTACCAGTTTGGGACAGGTCAGTATCTCAGTTACCCAGTACCAGTTTGGGACAGGTCAGTATCTCAGCTACCCAGTACCAGTTTGGGACAGGTCAGTATCTCAGTTACCCAGTACCAGTTTGGGACAGGTCAGTATCTCAGTTACCCAGTACCAGTTTGGGACAGGTCAGTATCTCAGTTACCCAGTACCAGTTTGGGACAGTTTAGTATCTCAGTTACTCAGTACCAGTTTGGGGCAGGTCAGTATCTCAGTCACTCAGTACCAGTTTGGGGCAGGTCAGTATCTCAGTTACCCAGGACCAGTTTGGGACAGGTCAGTATCTCAGTTACCCAGTACCAGTTTGGGGTAGTTCAGTATTTCAGTTACTCAGTAAAAGTTTGGGACAGTTCAGTATCTGTTACCCAGTACCAGTTTGGGGCAGGTCAGTATCTCAGTTACCCAGTACCAGTTTGGGACAGTTCAGTATCTCAGTTACCCAGTTCCAGTTTGGGACAGTTCAGTATCTCAGTTACCCAGTACCAGTTAGGCCCAGTTCAGTATCTCAGTTACCCAGTACCAGTTTGAGGCAGGTCAGTATCTCAGTTACCCAGTACCAGTTTGAGGCAGGTCAGTATCTCAGTTACTCAGTAGCAGTTTGGGGCAGGTCAGTATCTCAGTTACCCAGTACCAGTTTGGGACAGTACAGTATCTCAGTTACACAGTACCAGTTTGGGACAGTACAGTATCTCAGTTACACAGTACCAGTTTGGGACAGTTCAGTATCTGTTACACAGTACCAGTTTGGGACAGTTCAGTATCTCAGTTACTCAGTACCAGTTTGGGGTAGTTCAGTATCTCAGTTACCCAGTACCAGTTTGGGGCAGTTCAGTATCTCAGTTACCCAGTACCAGTTTGGGACAGTACAGTATCTCAGTTACTCAGTACCAGTTTGGAGCAAGTCAGTATCTCAGTTACCCAGTACCAGTTTGGGACAGGTCAGTGTCTCAGTTACCCAGTACCAGTTTGGGGCAGGTCAGTATCTCAGATACCCAGTACCAGTTTGGCCCAGTTCAGTATCTGTTACCCAGTACCAGTTTGGAGCAGTTCAGTATCTCATTTACCCAGTACCAGTTTCGGACAGTTCAGTATCTCAGTTACCCAGTACCAGTTTGGGACAGTTCAGTATCTCAGTTACCCAGTTCCAGTTTGGGACAGTTCAGTATCTCAGTTACCCATTACCAGTTTGGGACAGGTCAGTATCTCAGTTACCCAGTACCAGATTGGGACAGGTCAGTATCTCAGTTACCCAGTACCAGTTTGGGGCAGGTCAGTATCTCAGTTACCCAGTACCAGTTTGGGGCAGTTCAGTATCTCAGTTACCCAGTACCAGTTTGGGACAGTTCAGTATCTCAGTTACCCAGTACCAGTTTGGGACAGTTCAGTATCTGTTACCCAGTACCAGTTTGGGGCAGGTCAGTATCTCAGTTACCCAGTACCAGTTTGGCCCAGGTCAGTATCTGTTACCCAGTACCAGTTTGGCCCAGGTCAGTATCTCAGTTACACAGTACCAGTTTGGGGCAGGTCAGTATCTCAGTTACCCAGTACCAGTTTGGGACAGTTCAGTATCTCAGTTACCCAGTACCAGTTTGGGGCAGTTCAGTATCTCAGTTACCCAGTACCAGTTTGGGACAGTACAGTATCTCAGTTACCCAGTACCAGTTTGGGACAGTACAGTATCTCAGTTTCCCAGTACCAGTTTGGGACAGGTCAGTATCGCAGTTACTCAGTACCAGTTTGGGACAGTACAGTATCTCAGTTACCCAGTACCAGTTTGGGACAGTTCAGTATCTCAGTTACCCAGTACCAGTTTGGGGCAGGTCAGTATCTCAGTTACCCAGTACCAGTTTGGCCCAGGTCAGTATCTCAGTTACCCAGTACCAGTTTGGGACAGTTCAGTATCTCAGTTACCCAGTACCAGTTTGGGGCAGGTCAGTATCTCAGTTACTCAGTACCAGTTTGGAGCAAGTCAGTATCTGTTACCCAGTACCAGTTTGGGACAGGTCAGTGTCTCAGTTACCCAGTACCAGTTTGGGGCAGGTCAGTATCTCAGATACCCAGTACCAGTTTAGCCCAGTTCAGTATCTCAGTTACCCAGTACCAGTTTGGAGCAGTTCAGTATCTCAGTTACCCAGTACCAGTTTGGGACAGTTCAGTATCTCAGTTACCCAGTACCAGTTTGGGACAGTTCAGTATCTCAGTTACCCAGTTCCAGTTTGGGACAGTTCAGTATCTGTTACCCAGTACCAGTTTGAGGCAGTTCAGTATCTCAGTTACCCAGTACCAGTTTGGGACAGGTCAGTATCTCAGTTACCCAGTACCAGTTTGGGACAGTACAGTATCTCAGTTACACAGTACCAGTTTGGGACAGTACAGTATCTCAGTTACACAGTACCAGTTTGGGACAGTATCTCAGTTACCCAGTACCAGTTTGGGACAGTACAGTATCTCAGTTACACAGTACCAGTTTGGGACAGTACAGTATCTCAGTTACACAGTACCAGTTTGGGACAGTACAGTATCTCAGTTACACAGTACCAGTTTGGGACAGTTCAGTATCTCAGTTACCCAGTACCAGTTTGGGACAGCTCGCTATCTCAGTTACCCAGTTCCAGTTTGGGACAGTTCAGTATCTCAGTTACCCAGTACCATTTTGGGACAGGTCAGTATCTCAGTTTCCCAGTACCAGTTTGGGACAGTTCAGTATCTCAGTTACACAGTACCAGTTTGGGACAGCTCTGTATCTCAGTTACCCAGTTCCAGTTTGGGACAGTTCAGTATCTCAGTTACCCAGTACCAGTTTGGGACAGTACAGTATCTCAGTTACACAGTACCATTTTGGGACAGGTCAGTATCTCAGTTTCCCAGTACCAGTTTGGGACAGTACAGTATCTCAGTTACCCAGTACCAGTTTGGGACAGTACAGTATCTCTGTTTCCCAGTACCAGTTTGGGGCAGGTCAGTATCTCAGATACCCAGTACCAGTTTGGCCCAGTTCAGTATCTCAGTTACCCAGTACCAGTTTGGGACAGTTCAGTATCTCAGTTACCCAGTACGAGTTTGGGACAGTTCAGTATCTCAGTTACTCAGTACCAGTTTGGAGCAGGTCAGTATCTCAGTTACCCAGTACCAGTGTCGGACAGTTCAGTATCTCAGTTACCCAGTACCAGTTTGGGACAGTTCAGTATCTGTTACCCAGTACCAGTTTGGGGTAGTTCAGTATCTCAGTTACTCAGTAGCAGTTTGGGGCAGGTCAGTATCTCAGTTACTCAGTACCAGTTTGGGACAGGTCAGTATCTCAGTTACCCAGTACCAGTTTTGCCCATTTCAGTATCCCAGTTACCCAGTACCAGTTTGGGGTAGTTCAGTATCTCAGTTACCCATTACCAGTTTGGGGTAGTTCAGTATCTCAGTTACCCAGTACCAGTTTGGGGTAGTTCAGTATCCCAGTTACCCAGTACCAGTTTGGGGTAGTTCAGTATCCCAGTTACCCAGTACCAGTTTGGGGTAGTTCAGTATCCCAGTTACCCAGTACCAGTTTGGGGTAGTTCAGTATCCCAGTTACCCAGTACCAGTTTGGGGTAGTTCAGTATCCCAGTTACCCAGTACCAGTTTGGGGTAGTTCAGTATCCCAGTTACCCAGTACCAGTTTGGGGTAGTTCAGTATCTCAGTTACCCAGTACCAGTTTGGGGTAGTTCAGTATCTCAGTTACTCAGTACCAGTTTGGGGTAGTTCAGTATCTCAGTTACTCAGTACCAGTTGTGGGCAGTTCAAGGGACAGTCTAGTGCAAAGTAAACGTTCATGATTCAGATAAGGCATGCAATTTTAAACAACTTTTTCCATTTTACTTTTATCACCAATATTGCTTTGTTCTTTTGGTATTCTTAGTTGAAAGCTAAACCTAGGAGGTTTATATGCTAATTTCTTAGACCTTAAAGGCCGCCTCTAAGCTGAATGCATTTTGACAGTTTTTCACCACTAGAGGGCGTTAGTTCATGTGTTTCATATAGATAACACTGCTCACGCACATGGAGTTACCTAGGAGTATGAACTGAGATAAGGGGACAGTCTGCAGAGGCTTAGATACAAAGTAATTACAGAGGTAAAAAGTATATTAATATAACTGAGATAAGGGGCAGTCTGCAGAGGCTTAGGTACAAGATAATCACAGAGGTAAAAAGTGTATTAATATAACTGAGATAAGGAGCAGTCTGCAGAGGCTTAGATACAAGGTAATCACAGAGATAAAAAGTATATTACTATAACTGAGATAAGGAGCAGTTTGCAGAGGCTTAGATAAAATCTAATCACAGAGGTAAAAAGTGTATTAATATAACTGATATAAGGAGCAGTCTGCAGAGGCTTAGATACAGGGTAATCACATAGGTAAAATGTATTTTAATATAACTGAGATAAGGGGCATTCTGCAGAGGCTTAGATAAAGGGTAATCACAGAGGTAAAAAGTATATTAATATAACTGAGATAAGGGGGCAGTCTGCAGAGGCTTAGATAAAGGGTAATCATAGAGGTAAAAAGTATATTAATATAACTGAGATAAGGGGCATTTTGCAGAGGCTTAGATACAGGGTAATCACAGAGGTAAAAAGTATATTAATATAACTGAGATAAGGGGCATTCTGCAGAGGCTTAGATAAAGGGTAATCACAGAGGTAAAAAGTATATTAATATAACTGAGATAAGGGGGCAGTCTGCAGAGGCTTAGATACAAGGTAATCACAGAGGTAAAAAGTATATTAATATAACTGAGATAAGGGGCATTTTGCAGAGGCTTAGATACAGGGTAATCACAGAGGTAAAAAGTATATTAATATAACTGAGATAAGGGGCAGTCTGCAGAGGCTTAGATACAAGGTAATCACAGAGGTAACAAGTATATTAATATAAATGAGATAAGGAGCAGTCTGCAGAGGATTAGATACAAGGTAATCACAGAAGTAAAAAGTATATTAATATAACTGAGATAAGGGGCAGTCTGCAGAGGCTTAGATGCAAGGTAATCACAGAGGTAAAAAGTATATTAATATAACTGAGATAAGGAGCAGTCTGCACAGGGTTAGATACAAAGTAATCACAGAGGTAGAAAGTGTATTAATATAACTGAGATAAGGGGCAGTCTGCACAGTGTTGGATACAGGGTAATCACAGAGATAAAAAGTGTATTAATATAACTGAGATAAGGGGCAGTCTGCAGAGGCTTAGATACAGGGTAATCACAGAGGTAAAAGTATATTAATATAACTGAGATAAGGGGCATTTTGCAGAGGCTTAGATACAGGGTAATCACAGAGGTAAAAAGTATATTAATATAACTGAGATAAGGGGCAGTCTGCAGAGGCTTAGATACAAGGTAATCACAGAGGTAACAAGTATATTAATATTACTGAGATAAGGAGCAGTCTGCACAGGGTTAGATACAGGGTAATCACAGAGGTAAAAAGTGTATTATTATAACTGAGATAAGGGGCCGTCTGCAGAAGCTTAGATACAAAGTAATCGCAGAGGTAAAAAGTATATTAATATAACTGAGATAAGGAGCAGTCTGCAGAGGCTTAGATACAGGGTAATCACAGAGGTAAAAAGTGTATTAATATAACTGAGATAAGGGGCCGTCTGCAGAAGCTTAGATACAAAGTAATCGCAGAGGTAAAAAGTATATTAATATAACTGAGATAAGGAGCAGTCTGCAGAGGCTTAGATACAGGGTAATCACAGAGGTAAAAAGTATATTAATATAACTGAGATAAGGGGCAGTCTGCAGAGGCTTAGATACAAGGTAATCACAGAGGTAACAAGTATATTAATATAAATGAGATAAGGAGCAGTCTGCAGAGGGTTAGATACAAGGTAATCACAGAAGTAAAAAGTATATTAATATAACTGAGATAAGGGGCAGTCTGCAGAGGCTTAGATACAAGGTAATCACAGAGGTAAAAAGTATATTAATATAACTGAGATAAGGAGCAGTCTGCACAGGGTTAGATACAAAGTAATCACAGAGGTAGAAAGTGTATTAATATAACTGAGATAAGGGGCAGTCTGCACAGTGTTGGATACAGGGTATTCACAGAGGTAAAAAGTGTATTAATATAACTGAGATAAGGGGCCGTCTGCAGAAGCTTAGATACAAAGTAATCACAGAGGTAAAAAGTATATTAATATAACTGAGATAAGGAGCAGTCTGCAGAGGCTTAGGTACAGGGTAATCACAGAGGTAAAAAGTATATTAATATAACTGAGATAAGGAGCAGTCTGCACAGGGTTAGATACAGGGTAATCACAGAGGTAAAAAGTGTATTAATATAACTGAGATAAGGGGAAGTCTGCAGAAGCTTAGATACAGGGTAATCACAGAGGTAAAAAGTATATTAATATAACTGAGATAAGGGGCAGTCTGCACAGGGTTAGATACAGGGTAATCACAGAGGTAAAAAATGTATTAATATAACTGAGATAAGGGGCAGTCTGCAGAAGCTTAGATACAGGGTAATCACAGAGGTAAAAAGTATATTAATATAACTGAGATAAGGGGCCGTCTGCAGAGGCTTAGATACAAGATAATCACAGAGGTAAAAAGTATATTAATATAACTGAGATAAGGGGCCGTCTGCAGAAGCTTAGATACAAAGTAATCACAGTATCTTAGTACCAGTTTGGCTCAGTTCAGTATATTCAGTACCAGTTTGGCCCAGTTCAGTATATTCAGTATCTCAGTTAGGACCAGTTTGGCCCAGTTCAGTATCTGTTAGTATCCGTTTGGCCCAGTTCAGTATCTCAGTTAGTACCAGTTTGGCCCAGTATAGTATCTCAGTTAGTACCAGTTTGACTTAGTATATTCAGTATCTCAGTTAGGACCAGTTTGGCCCAGTTCAGTATCTCAGTACCAGTTTGGCCCAGTTCAGTATATTCAGTATCTCAGTTAGGACCAGTTTGGCCCAGTTCAGTATCTGTTAGTATCCGTTTGGCCCAGCTCAGTATCTCAGTTAGGACCAGCTTGGCCCAGTTCAGTATCTCAGTTAGTACCAGTTTGGCCCAGTTCAGTATCTCAGTTAGTACCAGTTTGGTCCAGTTCAGTATCTCAGTTATTACCAGTTTGACCCAGGTCAGTATCTCAGTTAGTACCAGTTTTGTCCAGTTCAGTATCACAGTTAGGACCAGTTTGGCCCAGTTCAGTATCTCAGTTAGTACCAGTTTGGCCCAGTTCAGTATCTCAGTACCAGTTTGGCTCAGTATAGTATCTCAGTTAGTACCAGTTTGACTTAGTTCAGTATATTCAGTATCTCAGTTAGGACCAGTATGGCCCAGTTCAGTATCTCAGTTAGTACCAGTTTGGCCCAGTATAGTATCTCAGTTAGTACCAGTTTGACTTAGTTCAGTATATTCAGTATCTCAGTTAGGACCAGTTTGGCCCAGTTCAGTATCTCAGTTAGTACCAATTTGGCCCAGTTCAGTATCTCAGTACCAGTTTGGCCCAGTTCAGTATATTCAGTATCTCAGTTAGGACCAGTTTGGCCCAGTTCAGTATCTCAGTTAGGACCAGTTTGGCCCAGTTCAGTATCTGTTAGTATCAGTTTGGCCCAGTTCAGTATCTCAGTTAGGACCAGCTTGGCCCAGTTCAGTATCTCAGTACCAGTTTGGCCCAGTTCAGTATCTCAGTTAGGACCAGGTTGGCCCAGTTCAGTATCTCAGTACCAGTTTGGCCCAGTTCAGTATATTCAGTATCTCAGTTAGGACCTGTTTGGCCCAGTATAGTATCTCAGTACCAGTTTGGCTTAGTTCAGTATATTCAATATCTCAGTTAGGACCAGTTTGGCCCAGTTCAGTATCTCAGTTAGTACCAATTTTGCCCAGTTCAGTATCTCAGTACCCGTTTGGCCCAGTTCAGTATCTCAGTTAGGACCAGTTTGGCCCAGTTCAGTATCTGTTAGTACCCGTTTGGCCCAGTTCAGTATCTCAGTTAGGACCAGCTTGGCCCATTGACACATGGTCCTGCATACTGTACTAGCAGTCTACAGTCCTGAAATGGCAGAGAGTGTTGGTTTAGTCAGCAGATATCACTTTTGTTACTGGCTTGTTTCTTGGTTGCAGGTCTCCCCCACGGCCCAGTCCTGGGGGGCTACATTACTCAGATGAAGATATCTGCAATAAATATAATGGGACTGCGCTGAAGGACAATGCATTGCTCACTGATAAACCAGAATCTGAAGCCAGTATCAACAAGAGCCCGTCACAGAGTAATGAGGTATCAGCTCTATTACTGTCTGATCCCCCCGTGTGCTCTCCTACTACTGTCTGATCCCCCAGTGTGCTCTCCTACTACTGTCTGATCCCCCCATGTGCTCCCCTACTACTGTCTGATCCCCCAGTGTGCTCCCCTATTACTGTCTGATCCCCATGTGTGCTCCCCTATTACTGTCTGATCCCCCCATGTGCTCCCCTACTACTGTCTGATCCCCCCATGTGCTCCCCTACTACTGTCTGATCCCCCCCATGTGCTCCCCTACTACTGTCTGATCCCCCAGTGTGCTCTCCTACTACTGTCTGATCCCCCCGTGTGCTCTCCTACTACTGTCTGATCCCCCAGTGTGCTCTCCTACTACTGTCTGATCCCCCCATGTGCTCCCCTACTACTGTCTGATCCCCCCATGTGTGCTCCCCTACTACTGTCTGATCCCCCCATGTGCTCCCCTACTACTGTCTGATCCCCCCATGTGTGCTCCCCTACTACTGTCTGATCCCCCAGTGTGCTCCCCTATTACTGTCTGATCCCCCAGTGTGCTCCCCTATTACTGTCTGATCCCCATGTGTGCTCCCCTATTAGTGTCTGATTCCCCCATGTGTGCTCCCCTATTAGTGTCTGATCCCCCCATGTGTGCTCCCCTATTAGTGTCTGATCCCCCCATGTGTGCTCCCCTATTAGTGTCTGATCCCCCCATGTGTGCTCCCCTATTAGTGTCTGATCCCCCCATGTGTGCTCCTCTATTAGTGTCTGATCCCCCCATGTGTGCTCCCCTATTAGTGTCTTATCCCCCATGTGTGCTCCCCTATTAGTGTCTGATCCCCCATGTGTGCTCCCCTATTAGTGTCTGATCCCCCATGTGTGCTCCCCTATTAGTGTCTGATCCCCCCATGTGTGCTCCTCTATTAGTGTCTGATCCCCCATGTGTGCTCCCCTATTAGTGTCTGATCCCCCCATGTGTGCTCCCCTATTAGTGTCTGATTCCCCCATGTGTGCTCCCCTATTAGTGTCTGATCCCCCCATGTGTGCTCCCCTATTAGTGTCTGATCCCCCCATGTGTGCTCCCCTATTAGTGTCTGATCCCCCCATGTGTGCTCCCCTATTAGTGTCTGATCCCCCCATGTGTGCTCCTCTATTAGTGTCTGATCCCCCCATGTGTGCTCCCCTATTAGTGTCTTATCCCCCCTGTGTGCTCCCCTATTAGTGTCTGATCCCCCATGTGTGCTCCCCTATTAGTGTCTGATCCCCCATGTGTGCTCCCCTATTAGTGTCTGATCCCCCCATGTGTGCTCCTCTATTAGTGTCTGATCCCCCATGTGTGCTCCCCTATTAGTGTCTGATCCCCCCATGTGTGCTCCCCTATTAGTGTCTGATCCCCCCATGTGTGCTCCCCTATTAGTGTCTGATCCCCCCATGTGTGCTCCCCTATTAGTGTCTGATCCCCCATGTGTGCTCTGCTATTAGTGTCATATGTGCTCCTCTATTGGGGGATCAGACACTATTAGGGGAGCACACATGGGGGGATATTACCATCACTCTCTGACCCCTGTGTGTGTGACACCATCACTCTGACCCTTGTGTGTGACACTATCACTCTGACCCAGTGTGTGACGCCATCACTCTCTGACCCCTGTGTGTGTGTGTGACGCCATCACTCTCTGACCCCTGTGTGTGTGTGACGCCATCTTTATCTGACCCCTGTGTGTGTGTGACGCCATCACTCTCTGACCCCTGTGTGCGTGTGACGCCATCTTTCTCTGACCCCTGTGTGTGTGTGACACCATCACTCTCTGACCCCTGTGTGTGTGACGCCATCACTCTCTGACCCCTGTGTGTGTGTGACGCCATCACTCTCTGACCCCTGTGTGTGTGTGACGCCATCTTTCTCTGACCCCTGTGTGTGTGTGACACCATCACTCTCTGACCCCTGTGTGTGTGACGCCATCACTCTCTGACCCCTGTGTGTGTGACGCCATCTTTATCTGACCCCTGTGTGTGTGTGACGCCATCTTTCTCTGACCCCTGTGTGTGTGACGCCATCTTTCTCTGACCCCTGTGTGTGTGTGACATCATCACTCTCTGACCCCTGTGTGTGTGTGACGCCATCACTCTCTGACCCCTGTGTGTGTGACGCCATCACTCTCTGACCCCTGTGTGTGTGTGTGACGCCATCTTTCTCTGACCCCTGTGTGTGTGACGCCATCTTTCTCTGACCCCTGTGTGTGTGTGACGCCATCACTCTCTGACACTTGTGTGTGTGTGACGCCATCTTTATCTGACCCCTGTGTGTGTGACGCCATCTTTCTCTGACCCCTGTGTGTGTGACGCCATCACTCTCTGACCCCTGTGTGTGTGTGACACCATCACTCTCTGACCCCTGTGTGTGTGTGACGCCATCACTCTGACCCCTGTGTGTGTGTGACACCATCACTCTCTGACCCCTGTGTGTGTGACACCATCACTCTCTGACCCCTGTGTGTGTGTGACGCCATCACTCTCTGACCCCTGTGTGTGTGACACCATCACTCTCTGACCCCTGTGTGTGTGACACCATCATTCTCTGACCCCTGTGTGTGTGTGACACCATCACTCTCTGACCCCTGTGTGTGTGTGACGCCATCTTTATCTGACCCCTGTGTGTGTGTGACGCCATCACTCTCTGACCCCTGTGTGTGTGTGACACCATCACTCTCTGACCCCTGTGTGTGTGACACCATCACTCTCTGACCCCGGTGTGTGTGTGACACCATCACTCTCTGACCCCTGTGTGTGTGACGCCATCTTTATCTGACCCCTGTGTGTGTGTGACGCCATCACTCTCTGACCCCTGTGTGTGTGTGACGCCATCACTCTCTGACCCCTGTGTGTGTGTGACGCCATCACTCTCTGACCCCTGTGTGTGTGTGACGCCATCACTCTCTGACCCCTGTGTGTGTGTGACACCATCACTCTCTGACCCCTGTGTGTGTGACGCCATCTTTATCTGACCCCTGTGTGTGTGTGACGCCATCTTTCTCTGACCCCTGTGTGTGTATGACACCATCTTTCTCTGACCCCTGTGTGTGTGACGCCATCACTCTCTGACCCCTGTGTGTGTGACACCATCACTCTCTGACCCCTGTGTGTGTGTGACACCATCACTCTCTGACCCCTGTGTGTGTGTGACACCATCACTCTCTGACCCCTGTGTGTGTGACACCATCACTCTCTGACCCCTGTGTGTGTGACACCATCACTCTCTGACCCCTGTGTGTGTGTGACACCATCACTCTCTGACCCCTGTGTGTGTGTGACACCATCACTCTCTGACCCCTGTGTGTGTGTGACACCATCACTCTCTGACCCCTGTGTGTGTGACACCATCACTCTCTGACCCCTGTGTGTGTGACACCATCACTCTCTGACCCCTGTGTGTGTGACACCATCACTCTCTGACCCCTGTGTGTGTGACACCATCACTCTCTGACCCCTGTGTGTGTGTGACACCATCTTTCTCTGACCCCTGTGTGTGTGACACCATCACTCTCTGACCCCTGTGTGTGTGACACCATCACTCTCTGACCCCTGTGTGTGTGTGACACCATCACTCTCTGACCCCTGTGTGTGTGACACCATCACTCTCTGACCCCTGTGTGTGTGTGACGCCATCACTCTCTGACCCCTGTGTGTGTGACACCATCTTTCTCTGACCCCTGTGTGTGTGTGACACCATCACTCTCTGACCCCTGTGTGTGTGACGCCATCACTCTCTGACCCCTGTGTGTGTGTGACGCCATCACTCTCTGACCCCTGTGTGTGTGACGCCATCACTCTCTGACCCCTGTGTGTGTGTGACACCATCACTCTCTGACCCCTGTGTGTGTGTGACGCCATCTTTATCTGACCCCTGTGTGTGTGTGACGCCATCACTCTCTGACCCCTGTGTGTGTGTGACGCCATCACTCTCTGACCCCTGTGTGTGTGTGACGCCATCACTCTCTGACCCCTGTGTGTGTGACACCATCACTCTCTGACCCCTGTGTGTGTGACACCATCACTCTCTGACCCCTGTGTGTGTGTGACACCATCTTTCTCTGACCCCTGTGTGTGTGTGACACCATCACTCTCTGACCCCTGTGTGTGTGACACCATCACTCTCTGACCCCTGTGTGTGTGTGACACCATCACTCTCTGACCCCTGTGTGTGTGACACCATCACTCTCTGACCCCTGTGTGTGTGTGACGCCATCACTCTCTGACCCCTGTGTGTGTGACACCATCACTCTCTGACCCCTGTGTGTGTGTGACACCATCACTCTCTGACCCCTGTGTGTGTGACACCATCACTCTCTGATCCCTGTGTGTGTGTGTGACGCCATCACTCTCTGACCCCTGTGTGTGTGACGCCATCACTCTCTGACCCCTGTGTGTGTGTGACACCATCTTTCTCTGACCCCTGTGTGTGTGTGACACCATCACTCTCTGACCCCTGTGTGTGTGACACCATCACTCTCTGATCCCTGTGTGTGTGTGTGACGCCATCACTCTCTGACCCCTGTGTGTGTGACGCCATCTTTCTCTGACCCCTGTGTGTGTGACACCATCACTCTCTGACCCCTGTGTGTGTGTGACGCCATCACTCTCTGACCCCTGTGTGTGTGTGTGACGCCATCACTCTCTGACCCCTGTGTGTGTGACGCCATCTTTCTCTGACCCCTGTGTGTGTGTGTGACGCCATCTTTCTCTGACCCCTGTGTGTGTGTGACGCCATCACTCTCTGACCCCTGTGTGTGTGTGACGCCATCAGTCTCTGACCCCTGTGTGTGTGTGACGCCATCTTTCTCTGACCCCTGTGTGTGTGACGCCATCTTTATCTGACCCCTATGTGTGTGTGACGCCATCACTCTCTGACCCCTGTGTGTGTGACGCCATCTTTATCTGACCCCTATGTGTGTGACACCATCACTCTCTGACCCCTGTGTGTGTGTGACGCCATCACTCTCTGACCCCTGTGTGTGTGACGCCATCACTCTCTGACCCCTGTGTGTGTGACGCCATCACTCTCTGACCCCTGTGTGTGTGTGACGCCATCACTCTCTGACCCCTGTGTGTGTGTGACGCCATCACTCTCTGACCCCTGTGTGTGTGACGCCATCACTCTCTGACCCCTGTGTGTGTGTGACACCATCTTTCTCTGACCCCTGTGTGTGTGTGACACCATCACTCTCTGACCCCTGTGTGTGTGACACCATCACTCTCTGACCCCTGTGTGTGTGTGACACCATCACTCTCTGACCCCTGTGTGTGTGTGACACCATCACTCTCTGACCCCTGTGTGTGTGTGACACCATCACTCTCTGACCCCTGTGTGTGTGTGACACCATCACTCTCTGACCCCTGTGTGTGTGTGACACCATCACTCTCTGACCCCTGTGTGTGTGTGACGCCATCTTTCTCTGACCCCTGTGTGTGTGACGCCATCTTTATCTGACCCCTGTGTGTGTGTGACGCCATCTTTATCTGACCCCTGTGTGTGTGTGACACCATCACTCTCTGACCCCTGTGTGTGTGTGACACCATCTTTCTCTGACCCCTGTATGTGTGTGACGCCATCACTCTCTGACCCCTGTGTGTGTGACACCATCACTCTCTGACCCCTGTGTGTGTGTGACGCCATCTTTATCTGACCCCTGTGTGTGTGACACCATCTTTATCTGACCCCTATGTGTGTGACGCCATCACTCTCTGACCCCTGTGTGTGTGACGCCATCACTCTCTGACCCCTGTGTGTGTGTGACGCCATCACTCTCTGACCCCTGTGTGTGTGTGACGCCATCACTCTCTGACCCCTGTGTGTGTGACGCCATCACTCTCTGACCCCTGTGTGTGTGACACCATCACTCTCTGACCCCTGTGTGTGTGTGACGCCATCTTTATCTGACCCCTGTGTGTGTGACACCATCACTCTCTGACCCCTGTGTGTGTGTGACGCCATCACTCTCTGACCCCTGTGTGTGTGTGTGACACCATCACTCTCTGACCCCTGTGTGTGTGTGACGCCATCTTTCTCTGACCCCTGTGTGTGTGACACCATCACTCTCTGACCCCTGTGTGTGTGTGACGCCATCACTCTCTGACCCCTGTGTGTGTGTGTGACGCCATCACTCTCTGACCCCTGTGTGTGTGACACCATCACTCTCTGACCCCTGTGTGTGTGACACCATCACTCTCTGACCCCTGTGTGTGTGTGACGCCATCAGTCTCTGACCCCTGTGTGTGTGTGACGCCATCTTTCTCTGACCCCTGTGTGTGTGACGCCATCTTTATCTGACCCCTATGTGTGTGTGACGCTGTTACAGAAGCATTAGTTATTTTGTTGTGAAGAGCTTATTTCCCAGCAGCAATGCCTGAACCAGCAAGCCAGCGCCTAAGAAGGGCTCCAAGAAAACCGTAACAAGTTTCATTTCATAAAGAGTTAACTCTTTTTTTTTCAGCTTTTAGAAACTATTGTCTAATCACCTCTGGAGCCAGACTGCTAATTGATAAGATGAACTTGTAAACTTGTTATCTTAAGTACTGTAATCCTATTGTGGCCTGTCAAAGGACAGTGCTCTCTATCTAAATGTGTGATGGGGGATTTTGTGCTTCCCCCCCTCTCCCCCTGGGAGTGCCCTGTGTGCATGTAACCTTAATAAAAAGCAGGCTGGGCATCCCAGTCCTGAGTTCTTGTTTTGACCCTCAATCGCAGCGTTGACTCGTTTTTGTGGGCAGAAGGGTATCCTAGCTGTACTGCAGCTAAGGGAGATTATTCTATATTTGCGAGACTCATATAGAATACTATGGAAAGCAGCTTCTCCCCTCTTTAGCAATAGGGATCCAGGCTACTAAGCGGTCCATCTCTCAGCGAGACTAAGGGTAACCGTAACATTTGGCGGCAGCGGCGGGATTTTCCTGGATTTCCTAGGAGAGGTACAGAACGGATGGAGAGCGCTTACGAAAAATTGAAGCGTACCACCCTAAAGGATTTACTTGAAAGCAGAGGGGGGTACGCCAGCAACCGGCCGAGGAGAGAGCTGATCGCAGAATTGACCGAACTGGATCAGAGCTTCACAATGGCGGAAACACCGACCACGATTAGTGACGAAAAAACCAGGATTGTTCGGGAAAGGCTCTCATTATACGGGCCGAACCCCTCCATGGAATTGGTACAGCAGTTGATGGCGGAGGCGGACGAGGATATACGAGAGACTCGAGCCCACGAACTCAACCTAGCGAACGCACACCGCAATGCTGAAGCCCCGCAGGTAATCATCCCTGTCGAAAATGCTGGGAGGCCCAAGATACCCTATGCGGCATTTCGACCCTTCCTAGAGAGCGAGACAGGGATTGATGAATATTTGGCGGACTTCGAAAGGCAATGTGCCCTGCACCAGATTCCCAACAGAGAGTGGCCCACGATATTGTCTGGGAAACTATCCGGGCGAGCCCTGGAAGCCTTTCGTACTCTGGGTGCTGAGGAAGTGACACAGTATGAGCTAGTTAAGGAGACACTGTTGCGACGGTACGCTGTAACTCCGGACACGTATCGCCGACAGTTTCGGGGCACGGAAAAGAAGCCTAACGATACCCATATGGAATGGGCGCACCGAATGCGGAGAGCGGCAAATCACTGGCTGAGCGGAAGTAAAGCGGTGACTGGGGAGGAAATTTTACAATTGTTTCTCTTAGAACATTTTTATAATGGCATGGAACAGCAAGGGAAGGAATGGCTGCGAGACAGGCGGCCTTCTACCTTAGAAGAAGCAGCCAAATTGGCCGATGAACATTATGACTCCCGTCTTCACGAACCCATGAACTACCGAGCTCCAGCACGGGTCGAACCCAGAGAGGTTTACCGTGCACCCCCTCGTGCTGAATTCCGAGCCCCGGTGCCCACAGGGCCCGTCCGACACTCAGGACCACCCAATAACAGCTCTGAGCGTCCCAGACCGACTTGCCACCGATGCAAGCAACCAGGGCATTTCATGGCTAGCTGCCCCCTTAATACGCACCAGACACCCAGGAATTACAATTACCCCTCTGGGTCCTATCGTCCGGCCCGGGCCCTCTGTGTTAACCAAGAGGCCCCTATGGAGGGATATGTGGGGCCGCTTCACGAGGCAGACCCTGTATATGCTGCCTCAGATAACCGCCAGCACCATCGGCAGAGGGTATGGCTCGAGGGGCGATCTACCGAGGGATTGCGAGACACAGGGGCTACTATCACGCTGGTACAGAGTCATTTGGTGCCAGAGCACAAGCGATCTGGACAGACTGTGGCCGTTAGAGTGGCGGGGGGGGATGTGTACAAAATTCCAACAGCTAAAGTGCATCTTGATTGGGGAGCGGGAAAGGGGGCTGTGAACGTGGGCCTAATGGATAATTTACCTGCCGAAGTACTACTGGGCAACGATTTGGGCCCCATGACTTCTGCCTATGCTCCAGTATGCAACAACGAGGCAGACCCAGTGACTACACGGGCCCAAGCCCGGACGGAGCGAGAGCTTTCACCAGTGCGGGAGACACAGGTAAGACCTACCCCGACCTTGCCTGACAGGTTAGGCCCCATACCCTGGGACACCCCAGATGCTTTCGAGGCAGAGTCTAAGACTGACCCGACCTTACAAAAGTACCGGGAACGAGCAGAGACCGGAGGGGGCGGGGCAGATAACGAAACATTCTTATGGGAAAAAGGGAAACTATACCGCTGGACAGAGAAAAGGGGACAGCGTAGGCGACAGCTGGTAGTGCCCCACAAATACCGTCAAGAAATCCTCAAAATAGGCCACGACATCCCCTTAGCAGGCCACCTAGCCGTTACCCGTACCCTACACCGCATTACTCACACGTTCTTTTGGCCAGGGGTGCACGCTGACGTTAGAACTTACTGTAACACCTGCGATGTGTGTCAACGAGTAGGAAGGCGAGGCGATCACCCTAAAGCCCAGCTAGTAAATATGCCCATTGTAGAGGAACCCTTCAGCCGGGTTGCTATTGACCTAGTGGGACCACTGGCTACCCCTAGTCCCTCCGGTAAGCGATACATTCTTACCGTAGTGGACTACGCTACCAGGTACCCAGAGGCTGTCGCCCTATCCAACATACAAGCGGATACGGTAGCGAATGCACTAGTACAGGTGTTCTCCCGGGTAGGATTTCCAAAAGAAATCCTATCCGACCGAGGCACCCAATTTACGGCTGAATTGACCCAACAACTCTGGCAGGTTTGCAAAATTAAGTCCCTCCTAAGCTCCCCATACCACCCCCAGACGAACGGGCTGTGTGAGAGGTTCAATGGGACCCTCAAGCAAATGCTCAAGACGTTCACTCAGGAATACCGAGACTGGGAACGCTTCCTGCCGCACCTCCTATTTGCTTATCGGGAGGTGCCCCAGGAAACGACAGGGTTCTCTCCCTTCGAGTTGCTCTACGGAAGAAAGGTACGGGGACCCCTAAACCTGATCCGGGAGCACTGGGAGGGAGAGATGGAGGCTGACGGTGTCCCAATTGTACCATACGTGCTGGAACTCAGGGACCGAATGGAGCAATTAGCCAAATCCATGCGGGCTAATCTCCAGTTGGCCCAGAGAAGACAGAAAGTATGGTACGATCGGGGGGCCCGAAAGAGAATCTTCACCATAGGACAAAAGGTGTTAGTACTTAAGCCGGTGAAGACAGACAAATTGCAGGCGTCCTGGCAGGGTCCCTACCAGATCGTAGAGAAAAGGGGAGACACCACTTATGTGATAGCTAGCTGCCACGACAACAATCTTAGAAAGACATTCCATGTAAACATGCTCAAGGAATATTTTGAGCGACCAGAGAACGTGACGGCCGTATGTTGTTCCCCTCAGGAAGACCCCGACAGTTTACCTATTCCAGACCTATTAGAAAAGAGCCTCCCCACAGGTATAGTGGCGCAGGTTCAGATAGGGGACCGACTTAGCCCCACTGAAAGGGAGCAGCTCAACCAACTCCTCCAGTCCAAACACCTCACCTTCTCCCCGAAGCCAGGGTACACTACTTTAACCACCCACCAGGTAGATACTCCGGGACAAGCTCCCTTGCGCCAGGCTCCGTACCGAATCCCCGAAGCAGTTAGGACAGGAATGAAGAAGGAGATCGATGAGATGCTCCAGCTCAGGGTAATTGAGCCCTCCGATAGTCCCTGGGCCTCCCCAGTTGTCTTGGTGCCCAAGAAAGATGGGACCACCCGGTTCTGCGTAGACTATCGGAGGCTCAATGAAAATACCGTGACGGACGCTTACCCTATGCCCAGGGTAGACGAGCTACTCGATCGTATAGCCAGGGGAAATTACCTGACCACTATTGACCTCTGCAAAGGTTACTGGCAGATTCCCCTGGCCCCGGAGGCTATCCCCAAGTCGGCATTCGTCACCCCATTCGGCTTATATCAGTTTAGGGTAATGCCGTTTGGGATGAAGAATGCCCCAGCTACATTCCAGCGCTTGGTGGATAGGCTCCTGGATGGCTTCCAGAGTTTTGCTTGCGCCTACCTGGACGACATAGCGATCCACAGTGAGTCCTGGGAGGACCACTTAGCTCATGTGGGAATGGTTCTGGATCAGATCCGGGCTGCTGGCCTGACTCTGAAGCCAGAAAAATGCCACTTTGGGATGGCCGAGGTACAGTACCTGGGTCACCGGGTGGGGTGTGGAAAGCAGCGACCAGAGCCGGCCAAAATAGAAGCTGTCGCCAATTGGCCCACCCCCATCACTAAGACTCAGGTCCTAGCCTTCCTGGGCACGGCAGGGTACTATAGACGGTTCGTACCAGACTACAGCACACTTGCCAAACCCCTGACTGACTTGACCAAGAAGAACTTACCTCGACAGGTCCTGTGGTCTCCCCACTGTGAAACGGCTTTCCAGGCTCTCAAAAATGCTCTAATTAACGCTCCTGTCTTGGCGGCCCCAGCCCTTAACAAACGTTTTATCGTCCATACAGATGCTTCCATGTTCGGGCTGGGAGCCGTCCTCAGCCAAGTAGGCGAAGATGGAGGGGAGCATCCAGTTGCCTACATCAGCCGGAAGCTCCTGCCCCGCGAAGTCAGCTATGCAGCGGTCGAAAAGGAGTGTTTGGCTTTGGTGTGGGCATTAAAGAAATTGACTCCCTATTTATATGGTCAGGAGTTCACTCTGGTCACCGACCATAACCCGTTGGTGTGGCTGAACCGGGTCTCTGGAGATAACGGCAGGCTATTACGTTGGAGCTTATCGTTGCAAACCTTCAATTTCACCATTACTTACAGACCTGGGAAACAGAATGGCAACGCCGACGGGTTGTCCAGACAAACCGACCTCAGCCCCGCATAACCAGCGGTCTGGACAGCCTTAGTCTGCCCCGAAAAGGGGTCAGACCGTGTCTGCCAGAGTGTTCCACAGAAAGGGAGCAATGTTACAGAAGCATTAGTTATTTTGTTGTGAAGAGCTTATTTCCCAGCAGCTATGCCTGAACCAGCAAGCCAGCGCCTAAGAAGGGCTCCAAGAAAACCGTAACAAGTTTCATTTCATAAAGAGTTAACTCTTTTTTTTTCAGCTTTTAGAAACTATTGTCTAATCACCTCTGGAGCCAGACTGCTAATTGATAAGATGAACTTGTAAACTTGTTATCTTAAGTACTGTAATCCTATTGTGGCCTGTCAAAGGACAGTGCTCTCTATCTAAATGTGTGATGGGGGATTTTGTGCTTCCCCCCCTCTCCCCCTGGGAGTGCCCTGTGTGCATGTAACCTTAATAAAAAGCAGGCTGGGCATCCCAGTCCTGAGTTCTTGTTTTGACCCTCAATCGCAGCGTTGACTCGTTTTTGTGGGCAGAAGGGTATCCTAGCTGTACTGCAGCTAAGGGAGATTATTCTATATTTGCGAGACTCATATAGAATACTATGGAAAGCAGCTTCTCCCCTCTTTAGCAATAGGGATCCAGGCTACTAAGCGGTCCATCTCTCAGCGAGACTAAGGGTAACCGTAACAGACGCCATCACTCTCTGACCCCTGTGTGTGTGACGCCATCTTTATCTGACCCCTATGTGTGTGACACCATCACTCTCTGACCCCTGTGTGTGTGTGACGCCATCACTCTCTGACCCCTGTGTGTGTGACGCCATCACTCTCTGACCCCTGTGTGTGTGACGCCATCACTCTCTGACCCCTGTGTGTGTGACACCATCACTCTCTGACCCCTGTGTGTGTGTGACGCCATCACTTTCTGACCCCTGTGTGTGTGTGACGCCATCACTCTCTGACCCCTGTGTGTGTGACGCCATCACTCTCTGACCCCTGTGTGTGTGACACCATCACTCTCTGACCCCTGTGTGTGTGTGACGCCATCACTCTCTGACCCCTGTGTGTGTGTGACGCCATCACTCTCTGACCCCTGTGTGTGTGTGACGCCATCACTCTCTGACCCTTGTGTGTGTGTGACGCCATCACTCTCTGACCCCTGTGTGTGTGTGTGACGCCATCACTCTCTGACCCCTGTGTGTGTGTGTGACGCCATCACTCTCTGACCCCTGTGTGTGTGTGACGCCATCTTTATCTGACCACTGTGTGTGTGACGCCATCACTCTCTGACCCCTGTGTGTGTGTGACACCATCACTCTCTGACCCCTGTGTGTGTGTGACGCCATCTTTCTCTGACCCCTGTGTGTGTGACGCCATCTTTATCTGACCCCTGTGTGTGTGTGACGCCATCTTTATCTGACCCCTGTGTGTGTGTGACACCATCACTCTCTGACCCCTGTGTGTGTGTGACGCCATCTTTCTCTGACCCCTGTATGTGTGTGACGCCATCACTCTCTGACCCCTGTGTGTGTGACACCATCACTCTCTGACCCCTGTGTGTGTGTGACGCCATCACTCTCTGACCCCTGTGTGTGTGACGCCATCACTCTCTGACCCCTGTGTGTGTGACACCATCACTCTCTGACCCCTGTGTGTGTGTGACGCCATCTTTATCTGACCCCTGTGTGTGTGACACCATCACTCTCTGACCCCTGTGTGTGTGTGACGCCATCACTCTCTGACCCCTGTGTGTGTGTGTGACACCATCACTCTCTGACCCCTGTGTGTGTGTGACGCCATCTTTCTCTGACCCCTGTGTGTGTGACACCATCACTCTCTGACCCCTGTGTGTGTGTGACGCCATCACTCTCTGACCCCTGTGTGTGTGTGTGACGCCATCACTCTCTGACCCCTGTGTGTGTGACACCATCACTCTCTGACCCCTGTGTGTGTGACACCATCACTCTCTGACCCCTGTGTGTGTGTGACGCCATCAGTCTCTGACCCCTGTGTGTGTGTGACGCCATCTTTCTCTGACCCCTGTGTGTGTGACGCCATCTTTATCTGACCCCTATGTGTGTGTGACGCCATCACTCTCTGACCCCTGTGTGTGTGACGCCATCTTTATCTGACCCCTATGTGTGTGACACCATCACTCTCTGACCCCTGTGTGTGTGTGACGCCATCACTCTCTGACCCCTGTGTGTGTGATGCCATCACTCTCTGACCCCTGTGTGTGACACCATCACTCTCTGACCCCTGTGTGTGTGTGACGCCATCACTTTCTGACCCCTGTGTGTGTGTGACGCCATCACTCTCTGACCCCTGTGTGTGTGACGCCATCACTCTCTGACCCCTGTGTGTGTGACACCATCACTCTCTGACCCCTGTGTGTGTGTGACGCCATCACTCTCTGACCCCTGTGTGTGTGTGACGCCATCACTCTCTGACCCCTGTGTGTGTGTGACGCCATCACTCTCTGACCCTTGTGTGTGTGTGACACCATCACTCTCTGACCCCTGTGTGTGTGTGTGACGCCATCACTCTCTGACCCCTGTGTGTGTGTGTGACGCCATCACTCTCTGACCCCTGTGTGTGTGTGACGCCATCTTTATCTGACCACTGTGTGTGTGACGCCATCACTCTCTGACCCCTGTGTGTGTGTGACGCCATCTTTTTCTGACCCCTGTGTGTGTGACACCATCACTCTAACCCTTGTGTTTGACGCCATCTTTTTCTGACCCCTGTGTGTGTGTGACGCCATCACTCTCTGACCCCTGTGTGTGTGTGACGCCATCACTCTCTGACCCCTGTGTGTGTGTGACGCCATCACTCTCTGACCCCTGTGTGTGTGTGACGCCATCACTCTCTGACCCCTGTGTGTGTGACGCCATCTTTCTCTGACCCCTGTGTGTGTGTGTGACGCCATCTTTCTCTGACCCCTGTGTGTGTGTGACGCCATCACTCTCTGACCCCTGTGTGTGTGACGCCATCTTTATCTGACCCCTGTGTGTGTGTGACGCCATCTTTATCTGACCCCTGTGTGTGTGTGACGCCATCTTTATCTGACCTGTGTGTGTGTGACGCCATCTTTATCTGACCCCTGTGTGTGTGACGCCATCTTTATCTGACCCCTGTGTGTGTGACGCCATCTTTCTCTGACCCCTGTGTGTGTGTGACGCCATCTTTCTCTGACCCCTGTGTGTGTGACGCCATCTTTCTCTGACCCCTGTGTGTGTGACGCCATCTTTATCTGACCCCTGTGTGTGTGACGCCATCTTTCTCTGACCCCTGTGTGTGTGTGTGACGCCATCTTTCTCTGACCCCTGTGTGTGTGTGACGCCATCACTCTCTGACCCCTGTGTGTGTGTGACGCCATCTTTATCTGACCCCTGTGTGTGTGTGACGCCATCTTTCTCTGACCCCTGTGTGTGTGTGTGACGCCATCTTTCTCTGACCCCTGTGTGTGTGTGACGCCATCACTCTCTGACCCCTGTGTGTGTGTGACGCCATCTTTATCTGACCCCTGTGTGTGTGTGACGCCATCTTTATCTGACCCCTGTGTGTGTGACACCATCTTTATCTGACCCCTATGTGTGTGACGCCATCACTCTCTGACCCCTGTGTGTGTGACGCCATCACTCTCTGACCCCTGTGTGTGTGTGACGCCATCACTCTCTGATTCCTGTGTGTGTGTGACGCCATCTTCCTCTGACCCCTGTGTGTGTGACGCCATCTTCCTCTGACCCCTGTGTGTGTGACGCCATCTTTATCTGACCCCTATGTGTGTGACGCCATCACTCTCTGACCCCTGTGTGTGTGTGACGCCATTACTCTCTGACCCCTGTGTGTGTGACGCCATCACTCTCTGACCCCTGTGTGTGTGACACCATCACTCTCTGACCCCTGTGTGTGTGACACCATCACTCTCTGACCCCTGTGTGTGTGTGACGCCATCACTCTCTGACCCCTGTGTGTGTGACACCATCACTCTCTGACCCCTGTGTGTGTGACGCCATCACTCTCTGACCCCTGTGTGTGTGATGCCATCTTTCTCTGACCCCTGTGTGTGTGTGACGCCATCTTTCTCTGACCCCTGTGTGTGTGTGACGCCATCTTTCTCTGACCGCTGTGTGTGTGTGACGCCATCTTTCTCTGACCCCTATGTGTGTGTGACGCCATCACTCTGACCCCTGTGTGTGTGTGACGCCATCTTTATCTGACCCCTGTGTGTGTGACGCCATCTTTCTCTGACCCCTGTGTGTGTGTGACGCCATCTTTCTCTGACCCCTATGTGTGTGTGACGCCATCTTTCTCTGACCCCTGTGTGTGTGACGCCATCTTTCTCTGACCCCTGTGTGTGTGTGACGCCATCTTTCTCTGACCCCTGTGTGTGTGTGACGCCATCTTTCTCTGACCCCTGTGTGTGTGTGACGCCATCACTCTCTGACCCCTGTGTGTGTGACGCCATCTTTCTCTGACCTCTGTGTGTGTGACACCATCTTTCTCTGACCCCTGTGTGTGTGTGACACCATCACTCTCTGACCCCTGTGTGTGTGTGACGCCATCTTTATCTGACCCCTGTGTGTGTGACGCCATCTTTCTCTGACCCCTGTGTGTGTGTGACGCCATCTTTCTCTGACCCCTATGTGTGTGTGACGCCATCTTTCTCTGACCCCTGTGTGTGTGACGCCATCTTTCTCTGACCCCTGTGTGTGTGTGACGCCATCTTTCTCTGACCCCTGTGTGTGTGTGACGCCATCTTTCTCTGACCCCTGTGTGTGTGTGACGCCATCACTCTCTGACCCCTGTGTGTGTGTGTGACGCCATCTTTCTCTGACCCCTGTGTGTGTGTGACGCCATCTTTCTCTGACCCCTGTGTGTGTGTGACGCCATCTTTCTCTGACCCTTGTGTGAGAGTCCATGTGACCACTCCTTGATCACTGTGAGACCACATCCCTAAATATTCTCTAAAAACTCCCTTCTTTTCTACTTTTAGTTGTCTGATTCCGATTATGAGGACAATCTCCCAAAACATTCCTTTGTGAACCATTACATGACTGACCCTTCCTACTACAACTCATGGAAGCGGCAGCAGAAGAACATTAAGCACTCAGGTCTCTACGGCTACGAGGAGTGTGAGGGGAGTGAGCCTGAGCCCTATTTCCAGACGGTCACTCAGAGCTCAGGGGGTATTTATACCCTGACCGGACAAGTTCCTCATGGCTCTAGGACTCCAGTCACAGGCTTCTCATCGTTTGTGTGATGTGCTCTGTGGGACCTCCGACCCCCCACTGTGTGTACATAGGTCTTGTGTGGGCGCTCACACGTACAACAATACTGTCTGCTTTTGAAGACAATCAACACGTAAAACAAACTGGTTTTGTAGGAACTTTTGCAGGATTCCTTTTCAGTTTATTTATATTTTTGTTAGTTTTTTTTATGTTGTTTTGTAAGTCCAGAAAAAGCTGTTATTGAGGACTCAGTAGTGATGAGTTTATCTGCAGTCTGTGAGTACTGGTGTGGGGCGCCTGAGGTTTCACATGAGTGGGTACCAGGTGTGAGGCCTGAAGACTTCTTTATGCATGCTTGATTTGGGTCGTATGCCAGCTGGATTCTCCCTTTTCATTATGTGCTGCTTTATATTACAAAGTTTAGGTGGTTATAACGGGACAAAAATGGAGAAAAACTGTTTGACTTGTCTGAGTATTAAGAACCATGGGTGTAAACCTCTGTGTCATCAAATAAATCTCCATAAACCTCTGAGTGCTACATTGCTGTGAAAGCAAAAACAAATATATATATAAAGAGAATCAGAATTTTATTTGGTAGCAAATTCTCCTTGTGTGGGGTCAAAATTGTCAATTTTACTGCTCATAATCACAACATGCCCAATAACCCTACCTGGTAACGATCTCAGCGTGTACTTTCCTGGTTAAAAGAAATATACACAAGAAAAGTCACTAATTCATCATTTCAGCTACACACACTTTCTGGTAAAACTATTTTTGCTCTATTCTTACTGCTGGCACGTGATATTGATAGCGCACCCTGAACTAGAGAACTCAATTTCTTATCTGGGCCTTAATGTTTATATATTAGTAATTAATTGCCACATTACAAAAGGTCTGCTAAACACAATAAGGAGTTGATTATAATATTTAGGGGTGCACTATATTTTTTTTACTCAGGGACAGGGTGTATTTAGTAGCAGGGACAGGACGTGCCTCATCGGGGAAAGGGTGTATTTAGTAACAGAAATAGGACGTGCCTCAGGGAGACGGTGTATTTAGTAGCAACAAGGACTGGCGTGTCTTGTTAGGGAGAGGGTGTATTTAGTAACAGGAATAGGACGTGCCTCATCGGGGGAAAGGGTGTATTTAGTAACAGGAATAGGACGTGCCTCATCAGGGAGAGGGTGTATTTAGTAGCAGGAATAGGACGTGCCTCATCAGGGAGGGGGTGTATTTAGTAACAGGAATAGGACGTGCCTCATCAGGGAGAGGGTGTATTTAGTAGCAGGAATAGGACATGCCTCATCAGGGAGGGGGTGTATTTAGTAACAGGAATAGGACGTGCCTCATCAGGGAGAGGGTGTATTTAGTAGCAACAAGGACTGGCGTGTCTTGTTAGGGAGAGGGTGTATTTAGTAACAGGAATAGGACGTGCCTCATCGGGGGAAAGGGTGTATTTAGTAACAGGAATAGGACATGCCTCATCAGGGAAAGGGTGTATTTAGTAACAGGAATAGGACGTGCCTCATCAGGGAGAGGGTGTATTTGGTAGCAGGAATAGGACGTGCCTCATCAGGGAGGGGGTGTATTTAGTAACAGGAATAGGACGTGCCTCATCAGGGAGAGGGTGTATTTAGTAGCAGGAATAGGACATGCCTCATCAGGGAGGGGGTTTATTTAGTAACAGGAATAGGACGTGCCTCATCAGGGAGAGGGTGTATTTAGTAACAGGGACTAGCGTGTCTCATTAGGGAGAGGGTGTATTTAGTAACAGGAATAGGAAGTGCCTCATCAGGATGAGGGAGTATTTAGTAACAGGAATAGGACGTGTCTCATCAGGGTGGGGGTGTATTTAGTAACAGGAATAGGACGTGCCTCATCAAGGAAAGAGTGTATTCAGTAACAGGAATTGGACGTGCCTTATCAGGGAGAGGGTGTATTTAGTAACATGAATAGGGCGTGCCTCATCAGGGTGAGGGTGTATTTAGTAACAGGAATAGGAAGTGCCTCATCAGGGTGAGGGTGTATTTAGTAACAGGAATAGGAAGTGCCTCATCAGGGAAAGGGTGTATTTAGTAACAGGAATAGGACATGCCTCATCAGGGAGAGGGTGTATTTAGTAACAAGAATAGGACATGCCTCATCAGGGTGAGGGTGTATTTAGTAACAGGAATAGGAAGTGCCTCATCAGGGTGAGGGTTTATTTAGTAACAGGAATAGGAAGTGCCTCATCAGGGTGAGGGTTTATTTAGTAACAGGAATAGGAAGTGCCTCATCAGGGTGAGGGTTTATTTAGTAACAGGAATAGGACGTACCTTATTAGGGAGAGGGTGTATTTAGTAATAGGAATAGGACATGCCTCATCAGGGTAAGGGTGTATTTAGTAACAGGAATAGGACTTGCCTCATCAGGGAGTGGGTGTATTTAGTAACAGGAATAGGACATGCCTCATCAGGGAGAGGGTGTATTTAGTAACAGCAATAGGAAGTGCCTCATCAGGGTGAGGGTCTATTTAGGAACAGGAATAGGATGTGCCTTATTAGGGAGAGGGTGTATTTAGTAATAGGAATAGGAAGTGCCTCATCAGGGTGAGGGTGTGTTTAGTATCAGGAATAGGACGTGCCTCATCAGGGTGAGGGTGTGTTTAGTATCAGGAATAGGACGTGCCTCATCAGGGTGAGTGTGTTTTTAGTATCAGGAATAGGACGTACCTCATCAGGGTGAGTGTGTGTTTAGTAACAGCAATAGGAAGTGCTTCATCAGGGTGAAGGGTGTATTTAGTAACAGGAATAGGATGTGCCTCATCAGCAGGGCCGGATTTACAGCCCAGGTGCCTGTTGGCACCAAAATCTAAAGTGCCCCCCACGCGCTCCCAGTTCACATGTATGAAACTATAGATACAGCCCTGACATCTTTCATTTTTGCAATAATATTCATACCTATGGTATTTTATATGAGAGACTGCCCTCTGACTGTACAATCTGTCATTTTGATTTTGACAGCCGCTGCTGCTATAGCTGATACATGCCCGCGGTGCACTCAGAGCGCTCTGTAATAACGCACAATCACTCACTGTCACTCCCCATAAAAGAACCAACCTCCAAAGCTTTCTTTCCGGCTGCTCTGTCTGCATTCACTAGAGAAACGGACCAGCCAGTAGGGCGGCCATCTTTGTTTAGGGCAAAGTTATTATCTACTAGGGTGAGTGAGGGCAGAGCTGCAGAGGTCTGCAGAAAAGGCATATGAAGTAGAGAGACAGGCACCCTCTATGGAAAGCGTCTGTAGGCACATTCCTACTCTGCCTAATGGTAAATCCGGCCCTGTTTATCAGGGAGAGGCTGTATTTAGTAGCAGGGACAGGGTGTGTGTCTTGTCAGGTAGAGCGTATATTTAGTAGCAGTAATGGGTGGTGTATTTAGTAGCGGGATGGGACGTCTCTCGTCAGGGAGAGGGTGTATTTAGTAGCAGGGATGGGGGGTGTATTTAGTAGCAGGGACAGGGTGTGTCTCGTCAGGGAGAGGGTGCATATAGTAGCAGGGACAGGGCATGTCTTGTAAGGGAGAATGTGTATTTAGTAGCAGGGATGGGGGTTGTATTTAGTAGCAGAGACAGGACGTGTCTCGTCAGGGAGAAGTTGTATTTAGTAGCTGGGACAGGGCGTGTCTAGTCAGGAAGAGGGTGTATTTGGTAGCAGGAACGGGTGTGTGTCTTGTCATGTAGAGGGTATATTTAGTAGCAGGAACGGGGCATGTATTTAGTAGCAGGATTGGGGCGTGTCTCGTCAGGGAGAGGGTGTATTTATTAGCAGGGATGGGGGGTGTATTTAGTAGCAGGGACAGGGTGTGTCTCGTCGGGGAGAGGGTGTATATAGTTGCAGGGACAGGGCATGTCTCGTAAGGGAGAAGGTGTATTTAGTAGCAGGGATGGGGGTATATTTAGTAGCAGGGGCAGGGCGTTTCTCATCAGGGAGAGGGTGTATTTAGCAGCAGGGATGGGGGGTGTATTTAGTAGCAGGGGCAGTAACAGGGATGGGGGTGTATTTAGTAGCAGGGACAGGGCGTGTCTCATCAGGGAGAGGGTGTATTTATTAGCAGGGGTAGGGCGTGTCTCGTCAGGGAGAGGGTGTATTTAGTAGCAGGGACGGGGGGGTATTTAGTAGCAGGGACAGGGTATGTCTTGTCAGGGAGAGGGTGTATTTATTAGCAGCGATGGGGGGTGTATTTAGTAGCAGGGATGGGGGATGCATTTAATAGCAGGGGCAGGGTGTGTCTCGTCATGGAGAGGGTGTATTTAGTAGCAGGGATGTGGGGTGTATTTAGTAGCAGGGACAGGGGTGTATTTAGTAGCAGGGATAGGGGTGTATTTAGTAGCAGGGATGGGGTGTGTCTCATCAGTGAAAGGGTGCCTCGTCAGGGAGAGGGTGTGTTTAGTAGCAGGGGCAGGGCGTGTCTTGTCAGGGAGAGGGTGTATTTAGTAGCAGGGATAGGGGGTGTATTAAGTAGCAGGAACAGGGCATGTCTCGTCAGGGAGAGGGTGTATTTAGCAGCAGGGATGGTGGGTGTATTTAGTAGTAGGGACAGGGTGTCTCGTCAGGGAGAGGGTGTATTTAGTAGCAGGGATGGGGGGTGTATTTAGTAGCAGGGACAGGGCGTGTCTCATCAGGGAGAGGGTGTATTTAGTAGCAGGGATGGGGGTGTATTTAGTAGCAGGGACAGGGTGTCTCGTCAGGGAGAGGGTGTATTTAGTAGCAGGGATGAGGGGTGTATTTAGTAGCAGGGACGGGGCGTGTCTCGTCAGGGAGAGGGTGTATTTAGTAGCAGGTATGGGGGGTGTATTTATTAGCAGGGGTGGGGGGTGTATGTATTAGCAGGGATAGGGGGTGTATTTAGTAGCAGAGATGGGGGGTGTATTTATTAGCAGGAATAGGACGTGCCTTATTAGGGAGAGTGTGTATTTAGTAGCAGGGATGAGGGGTGTATTTAGTAGCAGGGACGGGGGTGTATTTAGTAGCAGGGACAGGGCGTGTCTCGTCAGGGAGAGGGTGTATTTAGTAGCAGGGATGGGGGGTGTATTTAGTTGCAGGGATGGGGGGTGTATTTATTAGCAGGGATAGGGCAGTGATGTGCACTCATAGGAGGCAGGTGAGGCACTGCCGCACCTGCCATTTGGAGCATCTTGAAATTAAATTTTTTTAAAAATCCCCAAAATTTTCACCTCTATAATATTGTGCAATAGAGGCAGCGGGATCGGCTTTCTCTCTATTGCACAATATAATGCATACATTTATATCACTAGCCGCTCTGCTGCACCACCCGGTGGTGATTTGTAGCTGCAGCGCGGCTGAAAAACTTATTTTGCTGGGAGCCAATCAACACCGGTCATGTATGTTCTCCTGGTGATTGACAGCACCAGGAGAACATACTGACCAGAGTTGTTTGACTCCCTGCTGCGCATGCGCAAAGTGAGGACCACTAACGGGAACAGACTGAGACTGCTGAAACTCCTGTTTGACTCCTGACCTGAGCAGTGGGCAGCATGGTAACCTCTTCAACTTTAAGAGACAGAGGTGGCATCGGAGCCGGAGGACATCTCACTCAGCTAGACTAGCTGGCCCCTGCCTGAGGAACGGACACTCCATACCGGTAGGGTAAAAACTGTCTTAGGTAGTGTACTGACTCTGACTGTGAACTTGAAAGCAAGCCAAGGATTGTGCTATCATCTCCTATTTCTAATTACACAAAATATTAGTGTTTATTTGTCCAGCAGCGCCACTTGCTAGGTGTAGTATACACAATAAAATAATTTATAACCCCAAAGAATCAGATTGAGTTCCCACTGGAAGGCTCAGTATTGTGTAATTTGTTTTTAAGGAATTAGTGACAAAAATACCACTTATATGAGATTAATAATTGTTGTAGTTTTATACTTTAACTAAGAAATGAAGAGAACTACAATTGGAATTTGTATACTGTAAAAAAAAAATTGAAAAAAAACCCAACCTTTGATTGTAGATTTACTGAGAGAGAAAAGTGTGTATGTGTGTGTGTGAGAGAGAGAGAGAGAAGTGTGTGTGTGAGAGAGAAGTGTGTGTGAAAGAGAGAGAAGTGTGTGAGAGAGAGATGTGTGAGAGAGAGAAGTGTGTGTGAGAGATAGATAAGATGTGTGAGAGAGAGAAGTGTGTGTGAAAGAGAGAGAAGTGTGTGAGAGAGAGAGAAGTGTGAGAGAGAGAGATAGAAGTGTGTGTGTGAGAGAGAGAGAAGTGTCTGAGAGAGAGAAGTGTCTGAGAGAGAGAAGTGTGTGAGAGAGACAGAAGTGTGTGTGAGAGATAGATAAGTTGTGTGAGAGAGAGAAGTGTGTGTGGGACAGAGAAGTGTATGAGAGAGAGAAAGAAGTGTGTGTGTGTGTGTGAGAGAGAAGTGTGTGTGAGAGAGAAAGTGAGAGAGAGAAAGTGAGAGTGAAAGAAGTGATTTGGATTCATATATTTGCTTCTCGGCCGTATAATAGTCAGTGCCTCACTAGCCTCTGACCTCACCGCACGTCACTAATAGGGGGGTGTATTTAGTAGCAGAGATGGGGGGTGTATTTAGTAGCAGAGACAGGCGTGCCTCGTCAGGGCGAGGGTGTGTTTAGTAGCAGGGACAGGGCGTGTCTCGTCAGGGAGAGGGTGTATTTAGTAGCAGGGATGGGGGTTGTATTTAGTAGCAGGGGCAGGGCGTGTCTCGTCAGGGAGAGGGTGTATTTAGCAGCAGGGATGGGGGGTGTATTTAGTAGCAGGGGCAGTAGCAGGGATGGGGGTGTATTTAGTAGCAGGGACAGGGAGTGTCTCATCAGGGAGAGGGTGTATTTAGTAGCAGGGATGGGGGTTGTATTTAGTAGCAGGGGCAGGGCATGTCTCATCAGGGAGAGGGTATATTTAGCAGCAGGGATGGGGGGTGTATTTAGTAGCAGGGGCAGTAGCAGGGATGGGGGTGTATTTAGTAGCAGGGACAGGGCGTGTCTCATCAGGGAGAGGGTGTATTTAGTAGCAGGGATGGGGGTTGTATTTAGTAGCAGGGGCAGGGCATGTCTCATCAGGGAGAGGGTGTATTTAGTAGCAGGGACAGGGCATGTCTCATCAGGGAGAGGGTGTATTTAGTAGCAGGGATGGGGTGTATTTAGTAGCAGGGGCAGAGCGTGTCTCGTCAGGGAGAGGGTGTATTTAGTAGCAGGGATAGGGTGATGTATTTAGTAGCAGGGGCAGGGCGTGTCTCGTCAGGGAGAGGGTGTATTTAGTAGCAGGGATGGGACGGTGTATTTAGTAGCAGGGACGGGGCGTGTCTCGTCAGGGAGAGAGTATTTAGTAGCAGGGATGGGGGTGTATTTAGTAACAGGGGCAGGGCGGGTCTCTTCAGAGAGAGTGTGTATTTAGTAGCAGGGATGGGGGTTGTATTTAGTAGCAGGGGCAGGGCATGTCTCATCAGGGAGAGGGTGTATTTAGTAGCAGGGATGGGGGTTGTATTTAGTAGCAGGGGCAGGGCATGTCTCATCAGGGAGAGGGTGTATTTAGTAGCAGGGATGGGGGTTGTATTTAGTAGTAGGGGCAGGGCATGTCTCATCAGGGAGAGGATGTATTTAGTAGCAGGGATGGGGGTGTATTTAGTAGCAGGGACAGGGCGTGTCTCGTCAGGGAGAGAGTGTATTTAGTAGCAGGGATAGGGGGATGTATTTAGTAGCAGGGGCAGGGCGTGTCTTGTCAGGGAGAGGTTAGTATTTAGTAGCAGGGATGGGGGTTGTATTTAGTAGCAGGGGCAGGGCATGTCTCATCAGGGAGAGGGTGTATTTAGTAGCAGGGATGGGGGGTGTATTTAGTAGCAGGGGCAGGGCGTGTCTCGTCAGGGAGAGGGTGTATTTAGTAGCAGGGATGGGGGATGCATTTAGTAGCAGGGGCAGGGTGTGTCTCTTCAGGGAGAGGGTATATTTAGTAGCAGGGATGTGGGGTGTATTTAGTAGCAGAGATAGGGGTGTATTTAGTAGCAGGGATGGGGCGTGCCTCATCAGGGAAACAGTGTATTTAGTTGCAGGGACAGGCATGCCTCGTCAGGGCGAGGGTGTGTTTAGTAGCAGGGATGGGGTTGTATTTAGTAGCAGGGGCAGGGCATGTCTCATCAGGGAGAGGGTGTATTTAGTAGCAGGGATGGGGGTTGTATTTAGTAGCAGGGGAAGGGCATGTCTCATCAGGGAGAGGGTTATTTAGTAGCAGGAATGGGGTTGTATTTAGTAGCAGGCACAGGGCATGTCTCATCAGGGATGTGGGGTGTATTTAGTAGCAGGGACTGGGGTGTATTTAGTAGCAGAGATAGGGGTGTATTTAGTAGCAGGGATGGGGCGTGCCTCATCAGTGAAACAGTGTATTTAGTAGCAGGGACAGGGCGTGTCTCGTCAGGGAGAGGGTGTATTTAGTAGCAGGGATGGGGTTGTATTTAGTAGCAGGGGCAGGGCATGTCTCATCAGGGAGAGGGTGTATTTAGTAGCAGGGATGGGGGTTGTATTTAGTAGCAGGGGAAGGGCATGTCTCATCAGGTAGAGGGTTATTTAGTAGCAGGGATGGGGTTGTATTTAGTAGCAGGGGCAGGGCATGTCTCATCAGGGAGAGGGTTATTTAGTAGCAGGGCTGGGGTTGTATTTAGTAGCAGGGGCAGGGCATGTCTCATCATTGAGAGGGTGTATTTAGTAGCAGGGATGGGGGTGTATTTAGTAGCAGGGGCAGGGCGTGTCTCATCAGGGAGAGGGTGTATTTAGTAGCAGGGATAGGGGGATGTATTTAGTAGCAGGGGCAGGGTGTGTCTCGTCAGGGAGAGGGTGTATTTAGTAGCAGGGATGGGACTGTGTATTTATTAGCAGGGACGGGGTGTATTTAGTAGCAGGGGCAGGGCGTGTCTCGTCAGGTAGAGGGTGTATTTAGTAGCAGGGATGGGGTTGTATCTAGTAGCAGGGGCAGGGCATGTCTCATCAGGGAGAGGGTGTATTTAGTAGCTGGAATGGGGGTTGTATTTAGTAGTAGGGGTAGGGCATGTCTCATCAGGGAGAGGGTTATTTAGTAGCAGGGATGGGGTTGTATTTAGTAGCAGGGGCAGGGCATGTCTCATCAGGGAGAGGGTGTATTTAGTAGCAGGGACAGGGCATGTCTCATCAGGGAGAGGGTGTATTTAGTAGCAGGGATGGGGTGTATTTAGTAGCAGGGGCAGAGCGTGTCTCGTCAGGGAGAGGGTGTATTTAGTAGCAGGGATAGGGTGATGTATTTAGTAGCAGGGGCAGGGCGTGTCTCGTCAGGGAGAGGGTGTATTTAGTAGCAGGGATGGGACGGTGTATTTAGTAGCAGGGACGGGGCGTGTCTCGTCAGGGAGAGAGTATTTAGTAGCAGGGATGGGGGTGTATTTAGTAACAGGGGCAGGGCGGGTCTCTTCAGAGAGAGTGTGTATTTAGTAGCAGGGATGGGGGTTGTATTTAGTAGCAGGGGCAGGGCATGTCTCATCAGGGAGAGGGTGTATTTAGTAGCAGGGATGGGGGTTGTATTTAGTAGCAGGGGCAGGGCATGTCTCATCAGGGAGAGGGTGTATTTAGTAGCAGGGATGGGGGTTGTATTTAGTAGTAGGGGCAGGGCATGTCTCATCAGGGAGAGGATGTATTTAGTAGCAGGGATGGGGGTGTATTTAGTAGCAGGGACAGGGCGTGTCTCGTCAGGGAGAGAGTGTATTTAGTAGCAGGGATAGGGGGATGTATTTAGTAGCAGGGGCAGGGCGTGTCTTGTCAGGGAGAGGTTAGTATTTAGTAGCAGGGATGGGGGTTGTATTTAGTAGCAGGGGCAGGGCATGTCTCATCAGGGAGAGGGTGTATTTAGTAGCAGGGATGGGGGATGCATTTAGTAGCAGGGGCAGGGTGTGTCTCTTCAGGGAGAGGGTATATTTAGTAGCAGGGATGTGGGGTGTATTTAGTAGCAGAGATAGGGGTGTATTTAGTAGCAGGGATGGGGCGTGCCTCATCAGGGAAACAGTGTATTTAGTTGCAGGGACAGGCATGCCTCGTCAGGGCGAGGGTGTGTTTAGTAGCAGGGATGGGGTTGTATTTAGTAGCAGGGGCAGGGCATGTCTCATCAGGGAGAGGGTGTATTTAGTAGCAGGGATGGGGGTTGTATTTAGTAGCAGGGGAAGGGCATGTCTCATCAGGGAGAGGGTTATTTAGTAGCAGGGATGGGGTTGTATTTAGTAGCAGGCACAGGGCATGTCTCATCAGGGATGTGGGGTGTATTTAGTAGCAGGGACTGGGGTGTATTTAGTAGCAGAGATAGGGGTGTATTTAGTAGCAGGGATGGGGCGTGCCTCATCAGTGAAACAGTGTATTTAGTAGCAGGGACAGGGCGTGTCTCGTCAGGGAGAGGGTGTATTTAGTAGCAGGGATGGGGTTGTATTTAGTAGCAGGGGCAGGGCATGTCTCATCAGGGAGAGGGTGTATTTAGTAGCAGGGATGGGGGTTGTATTTAGTAGCAGGGGAAGGGCATGTCTCATCAGGTAGAGGGTTATTTAGTAGCAGGGATGGGGTTGTATTTAGTAGCAGGGGCAGGGCATGTCTCATCAGGGAGAGGGTTATTTAGTAGCAGGGCTGGGGTTGTATTTAGTAGCAGGGGCAGGGCATGTCTCATCATTGAGAGGGTGTATTTAGTAGCAGGGATGGGGGTGTATTTAGTAGCAGGGGCAGGGCGTGTCTCATCAGGGAGAGGGTGTATTTAGTAGCAGGGATAGGGGGATGTATTTAGTAGCAGGGGCAGGGCGTGTCTCGTCAGGGAGAGGGTGTATTTAGTAGCAGGGATGGGACTGTGTATTTATTAGCAGGGACGGGGGTGTATTTAGTAGCAGGGGCAGGGCGTGTCTCGTCAGGTAGAGGGTGTATTTAGTAGCAGAGATGGGGTTGTATCTAGTAGCAGGGGCAGGGCATGTCTCATCAGGGAGAGGGTGTATTTAGTAGCTGGAATGGGGGTTGTATTTAGTAGTAGGGGTAGGGCATGTCTCATCAGGGAGAGGGTTATTTAGTAGCAGGGGCAGGGCATGTCTCATCAGGGAGAGGGTGTATTTAGTAGCAGGGATGGGGGTTGTATTTAGTAGCAGGGGCAGGGCATGTCTCATCAGGGAGAGGGTGTATTTAGTAGCAGGGATGGGGTTGTATTTAGTAGCAGGGGCAGGGCGTGTCTCGTCAGGGAGAGGGTGGATTTAGTAGCAGGGATGGGACGGTGTATTTAGTAGCAGGGACGGGGCGTGTCTCGTCAGGGAGAGAGTATTTAGTAGCAGGGATGGGGGTGTATTTAGTAACAGGGGCAGGGCGGGTCTCTTCAGAGAGAGTGTGTATTTAGTAGCAGGGATGGGGGTTGTATTTAGTAGCAGGGGCAGGGCATGTCTCATCAGGGAGATGGTGTATTTAGTAGCAGGGATAGGGGGTTGTATTTAGTAGCAGGGGCAGGGCATGTCTCATCAGGGAGAGGGTGTATTTAGTAGCAGGGATGGGGGTTGTATTTAGTAGCAGGGGCAGGGCATGTCTCATCAGGGAGAGGATGTATTTAGTAGCAGGGATGGGGGTGTATTTAGTAGCAGGGACAGGGCGTGTCTCGTCAGGGAGAGAGTGTATTTAGTAGCAGGGATAGGGGGATGTATTTAGTAGCAGGGGCAGGGCGTGTCTTGTCAGGGAGAGGTTAGTATTTAGTAGCAGGGATGGGGGTTGTATTTAGTAGCAGGGGCAGGGCATGTCTCATCAGGGAGAGGGTGTATTTAGTAGCAGGGATGGGGGGTGTATTTAGTAGCAGGGGAGGGCGTGTCTCGTCAGGGAGAGGGTGTATTTAGTAGCAGGGATGGGGGATGCATTTAGTAGCAGGGGCAGGGTGTGTCTCTTCAGGGAGAGGGTATTTTTAGTAGCAGGGATGTGGGGTGTATTTAGTAGCAGAGATAGGGGTGTATTTAGTAGCAGGGATGGGGCGTGCCTCATCAGGGAAACAGTGTATTTAGTTGCAGGGACAGGCATGCCTCGTCAGGGCGAGGGTGTGTTTAGTAGCAGGGATGGGGTTGTATTTAGTAGCAGGGGCAGGGCATGTCTCATCAGGGAGAGGGTGTATTTAGTAGCAGGGATGGGGGTTGTATTTAGTAGCAGGGGAAGGGCATGTCTCATCAGGGAGAGGGTTATTTAGTAGCAGGGATGGGGTTGTATTTAGTAGCAGGCACAGGGCATGTCTCATCAGGGATGTGGGGTGTATTTAGTAGCAGGGACTGGGGTGTATTTAGTAGCAGAGATAGGGGTGTATTTAGTAGCAGGGATGGGGCGTGCCTCATCAGTGAAACATTGTATTTAGTAGCAGGGACAGGGCGTGTCTCGTCAGGGAGAGGGTGTATTTAGTAGCAGGGTTGGGGTTGTATTTAGTAGCAGGGGCAGGGCATGTCTCATCAGGGAGAGGGTGTATTTAGTAGCAGGGATGGGGGTTGTATTTAGTAGCAGGGGAAGGGCATGTCTCATCAGGTAGAGGGTTATTTAGTAGCAGGGATGGGGTTGTATTTAGTAGCAGGGGCAGGGCATGTCTCATCAGGGAGAGGGTTATTTAGTAGCAGGGCTGGGGTTGTATTTAGTAGCAGGGGCAGGGCATGTCTCATCATTGAGAGGGTGTATATAGTAGCAGGGATGGGGGTGTATTTAGTAGCAGGGGCAGGGCGTGTCTCATCAGGGAGAGGGTGTATTTAGTAGCAGGGATAGGGGGATGTATTTAGTAGCAGGGGCAGGGCGTGTCTCGTCAGGGAGAGGGTGTATTTAGTAGCAGGGATGGGACTGTGTATTTATTAGCAGGGACGGGGGTGTATTTAGTAGCAGGGGCAGGGCGTGTCTCGTCAGGGAGAGGGTGCCTTTAGTAGCAGGGATGGGGTTGTATCTAGTAGCAGGGGCAGGGCATGTCTCATCAGGGAGAGGGTGTATTTAGTAGCTGGAATGGGGGTTGTATTTAGTAGTAGGGGTAGGGCATGTCTCATCAGGGAGAGGGTGTATTTAGTAGCAGGGATGGGGTTGTATTTAGTAGCAGGGGCAGGGCATGTCTCTTCAGGGAGAGGGTGTATTTAGTAGCAGGGATGGGGGTTGTACTTAGTAGCAGGGGCAGGGCGTGTCTCATCAGGGAGAGGGTGTATTTAGTAGCAGGGATGGGGGTTGTAGTTAGTAGCAGGGGCAGGGCATGTCTCATCAGGGAGAGGGTGTATTTAGTAGCAGGGATGGGGGTGTATTTAGTAGCAGGGGCAGAGCGTGTCTCATCAGGGAGAGGGTGTATTTAGTAGCAGGGATAGGGGGATGTATTTAGTAGCAGGGGCAGTGCGTGTCTCGTCAGGGAGAGGGTGTATTTAGTAGCAGGGATGGGACGGTGTATTTAGTAGCAGGGACGCGGCGTGTCTCGTCAATGAGAGAGTATTTAGTAGCAGGGATGGGGGTGTATTTAGTAACAGGGGCAGGGCGGGTCTCTTCAGAGAGAGTGTGTATTTAGTAGCAGGGATGGGGGTTGTATTTAGTAGCAGGGGCAGGGCATGTCTCATCAGGGAGAGGGTGTATTTAGTAGCAGGGATGGGGGATGTATTTAGTAGCAGGGGCAGGTCATGTCTCAGGGAGAGGGTGTATTTAGTAGCAGGGATGGGGGTTGTATTTAGTAGCAGGGGCAGGGCATGTCTCATCAGGGAGAGGGTGTATTTAGTAGCAGGGATGGGGGTTGTATTTAGTAGCAGGGGCAGGGCATGTCTCATCAGGGAGAGGATGTATTTAGTAGCAGGGATGGGGGTATATTTAGTAGCAGGGGCAGGGCGTGTCTCGTCAGGGAGAGAGTGTATTTAGTAGCAGGGATAGGGGGGTGTATTTAGTAGCAGGGGCAGGGCGTGTCTTGTCAGGGAGAGGTAAGTATTTAGTAGCAGGGATGGGGGTTGTATTTAGTAGCAGGGGCAGGGCATGTCTCATCAGGGAGAGGGTGTATTTAGTAGCAGGGATGGGGGGTTTATTTAATAGCAGGGGCAGGGCGTGTCTCGTCAGGGAGAGGGTGTATTTAGTAGCAGGGGCAGGGCGTGTCTCGTCAGGGAGAGGGTGTATTTAGTAGCAGGCCTGGGGTTGCATTTAGTAGCTGGGGCAGGGCGTGTTTTGTCAGGGAGAGGGTGTATTTAGTAGCAGGGATGGGGGGGGTGTTACGGTACCAACAGTGTACCAAGGGTTAGTACCAGGGAACAATGTCCTGCATAGGGAATCAGCAATTCACAACCCAGCCAGTTTCAGGTTTAAAACAGAATGTCATTTATTAAAGGCTAGATGCCTAGTATTTATACAGGTTTGACCCCAGATGGGGGGGTTGAAAGACTCTGGTACATTTAGATAAAAAGGGGAAGACGCCCTTTTATGAAACAGTAGAATTACATTACTTAAATACTTTAACCACAAGACACTCTTGGCCCTTCTTATCACTTAGGCGTTTTCTCTCTGGAGGTGATCAAACAATAGAATGCTTAGCACTAATTAGATTATAGCTGGAGCCAGCAACTCTGTCTTTAGAAATTAGTTTCTTAGCTAAACACAATTAACTCCTTCAGTCCTGACAGAAGGGTCTGTCACATATCTCCCCCCTTGTGGAACACTCCGGCAGACCCGGCTTGACCCTTTTGCGGGTCAACCTGGGGATGACCGGACTAGGAGGTGGTAGGCATGTCAGTTTGCCAGGATAATCCATCTGTATTCTCGTTATGAGAGAGAATTCCTGTCCATACAAACAAGGGTTCAACTTCCTCAGTGCCCAGACTAGGGCTAAACAGTCCTTCAAAATCCCATCAGCTTCTTTACGAGTTTTTTGTACCTGCTCTTTATAGGTATCCACAATCCCTTCATACTGACATAGGGTGCCCTTGAGTTGCTGCACCTCACTATGAGCCAGCGTCAGCTTCTCCTCAAGTGTCGCTAAGTTTGTCTTTAATGTTTCATGTCCCACTCTCAAGCTGGTGTTTTCTGCAGTCTGTCGGTGCAGCTGGTCTAGCAGAGATTCCTGTTCTAAACGTGTTTTTTCCTCTGCGCTCCTCTTCTCCTTCATCAGCGCATTGTAACTGGACTTCCACGTATCAATAGCGGACAGAGATTTACTGAGCTCAGCGTCCTGGGGCTTAGCAGCAGGTGGGTCAGTCTCTGCTGCATGGATCTGGGCACGGGTAGTCACAGGGTTAACATCAGCGGGACCCATAGGAGCGTAGGCAGAAACAAGGGGGGCCAAGTCATTTCCAAGAAGAACATCAGCAGGTAAGTCCTTCTTGACCCCCACATTCACAGGTCTAGCGCCCACTCCCCAATCCAAATGTACCCTGGCAACAGGTAGGCTGAACACATCGCCCCCTGCTACCCTCACAGCCACAGTGTCTCCAGTGTACTGTTTCTCAGACACCAAGTTCTTTTGAAGCAAGGTCATGGTAGCACCAGTATCCCGTAGACCACTGACCTTCTTCCCATTCACTTTAACCAGTTGCCGGTTATTCCGGTGAGCAGCTTGCACAAGGTCTGCCTCATGTAGGATGCTCCAGCATTCTTGTGCCTCTACGTAGCGGGCCGCAGGCTGAGGATTACGTGGGATTCCGCCGGCGGGTCTTCTCCAGGACTGCGCTTGGTTCGCTGCGTTTAGGGGACACTCTGGTCTTTTGTGCCCTAGTTGCTTACATCTAAAGCACCGAATCGGTTGTGAGTAGCCCCGCGAATTGAACCGGGCTCTCTGAGGGTAGTTCGTGGCCAGAGGCCGTGTGGTATAGCGGTGCGCCGGGGGTTGGTAACTGGCAGCTGCTGGGGTGACTGGGGGTCTGTACTCCACTCTAGCAGGGGGCTTAGTGGTAGCAGTGTCCAGTTTGCGGGCATCCGTATACTCATCTGCCAAGCGAGCCGCTTCATGCAGGGTGGAGGGTTTACGGTCCCGAACCCACTCTCGAACTCCTGTGGGTAACTTGTCGAAGCAATGTTCCAACAGGAATAGCTGCAGCACCTCTTCCCCAGATACGGCTTGGCACCCCGCTATCCAGTGAGCTGCTGTGCGGTGCACCTTACATGCCCACTCAAGGTAGGAATCACCAGCTAATTTAACAGTGTCTCTGAACCGCCTCCGGTATGCCTCCGGTGTAACCGCATACCTGGAGAGCAGAGCCTCTTTTACAGTATTATAATCCCCGACTTCCTCATCTGGAATGGCCCGAAAAGCCTCACTGGCCCGGCCGGATAATTTTCCGGATAATATCATGACCCAGTCCTCTGCGGGTACCTTGTGTAGTGCACATTGCCTCTCAAAATCCGCAAGGTACCCATCAATCTCTCCTTCTGTTTCCAGGAAGTTTTTAAAAGCTGCAAAATTTACTTTTCTCTTTTCCACTGGGTTTGCTGTGACTTGGGCTGCTGCAGCGCCGCTTTGGCGAAGTAGGTTGGCCTCCACAGCTGCTATGACCCGGTCGATAATTTCCGCAGATGGGTTGGGGCCATAATATGCCAGTCTTATTTTAACCGCCCGATCAAAGCTTGCTTCTTCAGGGGTTCTGTCTGCTATGCTGGGCCCATTGGTTCCTTCTGTTCCTGGTACTCTTTCCATCTTAGTCAGTGTTGTAATAATACCCCTCTTCCTGAGGTTACTGGCTTGTGTAGTTGCTCTTCTGGGCGATAAGGTTCATTCCGTCGCTTGCCACCAATTGTTACGGTACCAACAGTGTACCAAGGGTTAGTACCAGGGAACAATGTCCTGCATAGGGAATCAGCAATTCACAACCCAGCCAGTTTCAGGTTTAAAACAGAATGTCATTTATTAAAGGCTAGATGCCTAGTATTTATACAGGTTTGACCCCAGATGGGGGGGTTGAAAGACTCTGGTACATTTAGATAAAAAGGGGAAGACGCCCTTTTATGAAACAGTAGAATTACATTACTTAAATACTTTAACCACAAGACACTCTTGGCCCTTCTTATCACTTAGGCGTTTTCTCTCTGGAGGTGATCAAACAATAGAATGCTTAGCACTAATTAGATTATAGCTGGAGCCAGCAACTCTGTCTTTAGAAATTAGTTTCTTAGCTAAACACAATTAACTCCTTCAGTCCTGACAGAAGGGTCTGTCACAGGGTGTATTTAGTAGCAGGGGCAGGGCGTGTCTCGTCAGGGAGAGGGTGTATTTAGTAGCAGGGATAGGGGGTTGTATTTAGTAGCAGAGGCAGGGCGTGTCTCGTCAGGGAGACGGTTTATTTAGTAGCAGGGATGGGACTGTGTATTTAGTAGCAGGGACGGGGGTGTATTTAGTAGCAGGGCCAGGGCGTGTCTCGTCAGGGAGAGGGTGTATTTAGTAGAAGGGATAGGGGTTGTATTTAGTAGCAGGGGCAGGGCATGTCTCATCAGGGAGAGGGTGTATTTAGTAGCTGGGATGGGGGTTGTATTTAGTAGTAGGGGCAGGGCATGTCTCATCAGGGAGAGGGTTATATAGTAGCAGGGATGGGGTTGTATTTAGTAGCAGGGGCAGGGCATGTCTCATTAGGGAGAGGGTGTATTTAGTAGCAGGGATGGGGGTTGTACTTAGTAGCAGGGGCAGGGCGTGTCTCATCAGGGAGAGGGTGTATTAAGTAGCAGGGATGGGGGTTGTATTTAGTAGCAGGGGCAGGGCATGTCTCATCAGGGAGAGGGTGTATTTAGTAGAAGGGATGGGGGTGTATTTAGTAGCAGGGGCAGAGCGTGTCTCGTCAGGGATAGGGTGTATTTAGTAGCAGGGATAGGGGGATGTATTTAGTAGCAGGGGCAGGGCGTGTCTCATCAGGGAGAGGGTGTATTTAGTAACAGGGATGGGACGGTGTATTTAGTAGCAGGGACGGGGCGTGTCTCGTCAGGGAGAGAGTATTTAGTAGCAGGGATGGGGTGTATTTAGTAACAGGGGCACGGCGGGTCTCTTCAGAGAGAGTGTGTATTTAGTAGCAGGGATGGGGGTTGTATTTAGTAGCAGGGGCAGGGCATGTCTCATCAGGGAGAGGGTGTATTTAGTAGCAGGGATGGGGGATGTATTTAGTAGCAGGGGCAGGTCATGTCTCATCAGGGAGAGGGTGTATTTAGTAGTAGGGATGGGGGTTGTATTTAGTAGCAGGGGCAGGGCATGTCTCATCAGGGAGAGGGTGTATTTAGTAGCAGGGATGGGGGTTGTATTTAGTAGCAGGGGCAGGGCATGTCTCATCAGGGAGAGGATGTATTTAGTAGCAGGGATGGGGGTGTATTTAGTAGCAGGGGCAGGGCGTGTCTCATCAGGGAGAGAGTGTATTTAGTAGCAGGGATATGGGGATGTATTTAGTAGCAGGGGCAGGGTGTGTCTTGTCAGGGAGAGGTTAGTATTTAGTAGCAGGGATGGGAGTTGTATTTAGTAGCAGGGGCATGGCATGTCTCATCAGGGAGAGGGTGTATTTAGTAGCAGGGATGGGGGGTGTATTTAGTAGCAGGGGCAGGGCGTGTCTCGTCAGGGAGAGGGTGTATTTATTAGCAGGGCTGGGGGATGCATTTAGTAGCAGGGCTGGGTGTGTCTCGTCAGGGAGAGGGTGTATTTAGTAGCAGGGATGTGGGGTGTATTTAGTAGCAGGGACTGGGGTGTATTTAGTAGCAGAGATAGGGGTGTATTTAGTAGCAGGGATGGGGCGTGCCTCATCAGGGAAACAGTGTATTTAGTAGCAGGGACAGGCATGCCTCGTCAGGGCAAGGGTGTGTTTAGTAGCAGAGACAGGGCGTGTCTCGTCAGGGAGAGGGTGTATTTAGTAGCAGGGACAGGGCATGTCTCATAAGGGAGAGGGTGTATTTAGTAGCAGGGATGGGGGTTGTATTTAGTAGCGGGGCAGGGCATGTCTCATCAGGGAGAGGGTTATTTAGTAGCAGGGATGGGGTTGTATTTAGTAGCAGGGGCAGGGTTATTTAGTAGCAGGGCTGGGGTTGTATTTAGTAGCAGGGGCAGGGCATGTCTCATCAGGGAGAGGGTGTATTTAGTAGCAGGGGCAGGGCGTGTCTCGTCAGGGAGAGGGTGTATTTAGTAGCAGGGATCGGGGTGTATTTAGTAGCATGGGCAGGGCGTGTCTCATCAGGGAGAGGGTGTATTTAGTAGCAGGGATAGGGGGATGTATTTAGTAGCAGAAGCAGGGCGTGTCTCGTCAGGGAGAGGGTGTATTTAGTAGCAGGGATGGGACTGTGTATTTAGTAGCAGGGACGGGGGTGTATTTAGTAGCAGGGGCAAGGTGTGTCTCATCAGGGAGAGGGTGTATTTAGTAGCAGGGATGGGGGTTGTATTTAGTAGCAGGGGCAGGGCATGTCTCATCAGGGAGAGGGTTATTTAGTAGCAGGGATGGGGTTGTATTTAGTAGCAGGGACAGGGTTATTTAGTAGCAGGGCTGGGGTTGTATTTAGTAGCAGGGGCAGGGCATGTCTCATCAGGGAGAGGGTGTATTTAGTAGCAGGGGCAGGGCGTGTCTCGTCAGGGAGAGGGTGTATTTAGTAGCAGGGATGGGGGTGTATTTAGTAGCAGGGGCAGGGCGTGTCTCGTCAGGGAGAGGGTGTATTTAGTAGCAGGGATAGGGGGATGTATTTAGTAGCAGAAGCAGGGCGTGTCTCGTCAGGGAGAGGGTGTATTTAGTAGCAGGGATGGGACTGTGTATTTAGTAGCAGGGACGGGGGTGTATTTAGTAGCAGGGGCAAGGTGTGTCTCATTAGGGAGAGGGTGTATTTAGTAGCAGGGATGGGGTGTATTTAGTAGCAGGGGCAGGGCGTGTCTCGTCAGGGAGAGGGTGTATTTAGTAGCAGGGATGGGGGTGTATTTAGTAGCAGGGGCAGGGCGTGTCTCATCAGGGAGAGGGTGTATTTAGTAGCAGGGATAGCGGGTGTATTTAGTAGCAGGGGCAGGGTGTGTCTTGTCAGGGAGAGGGTGTATTTAGTAGCAGGGATGGGGGTTGTATTTAGTAGCAGGGACAGGGCGTTTCTCTTCAGGGAGAGGGTGTATTTAGTAGCAGGGATGGGGGTGTATTTAGTAGCAGGGGCAGGGCGTGTCTCATCAGGGAGAGGTTGTATTTAGTAGCAGGGATAGGGGGATGTATTTAGTAGCAGGGGCAGGGTGTGTCTTGTCAGGGAGAGGGTGTATTTAGTAGCAGGGATGGGGGTGTATTTAGTAGCAGGGGCAGGGCGTTTCTCGTCAGGGAGAGGGTGTATTTAGTAGCAGGGATGGGGGATGCATTTAGTAGCAGGGGCAGGGTGTGTCTCGTCAGGGAGAGGGTGTATTTAGTAGCAGGGATGTGGGGTGTATTTAGTAGCAGGGACTGGGGTGTATTTAGTAGCAGAGATAGGGGTGTATTTAGTAGCAGGGATGGGGCGTGCCTCATCAGGGAAACAGTGTATTTAGGAGGAGGGACAGGCGTGCCTCGTCAGGGCAAGGGTGTGTTAGTAGCAGGGACAGGGCGTGTCTCGTCAGGGAGAGGGTGTATTTAGTAGCAGGGATGGGGGTTGTATTTAGTAGCAGGGGCAGGGCATGTCTCATCAGGGAGAAGGTTATTTAGTAGCAGGGCTGGGTTTGTATTCAGTAGCAGGGGCAGGGCATGTCTCATCAGGGAGAGGGTGTATTTAGTAGCAGGGATGGGGTTTTTATTTAGTAGCAGGGGCAGGGCATGTCTCATCAGGGAGAGGGTGTATTTAGTAGCAGGGATGGGGTTGTATTTAGTAGCAGGGTCAGGGCACGTCTCATCAGGGAGAAGGTGTATTTAGTAGCAAGGATAGGGGTGTATTTAGTAGCAGGGACAGGGCGTGTCTCGTCAGGGAGAGGGTATATTTAGTAGCAGGGATGGGTGGGTGTATTTAGTAGCAGGGACGGGGCATGTCTCGTCAGGGAGAGAGTATTTAGTAGCAGGGATGGGGATGTATTTAGTAACAGGGGCAGGACGGGTCTCATCAGGGAGAGGGTGTATTTAGTAGCAGGGATGGGGGTATATTTAGTAGCAGGGGCAGGGCGTGTCTCGTCAGGGAGAGGGTATATTTAGTAGCAGGGATAGGGGGGTGTATTTAGTAGCAGGGGCAGGGCGTGTCTTGTCAGGGAGAGGGTGTATTTAGCAGCAGGGATGGGGGGGTGTATTTAGTACCAGGGACAGGGCGTGTCTTGTCAGGGAGAGGGTGTAGTTAGCAGCAGGAATGGGGGTGTATTTAGTAGCAGGGGCAGGGCGTGTCTCGTCAGGGAGAGGGTGTATTTAGTAGCAGGGATAGGGGGTGTATTTAGTAGCAGGGGCAGGGTGTGTCTTGTCAGGGAGAGGGTGTATTTAGTAGCAGGGATGGGGGTTGTATTTAGTAGCAGGGACAGGGCGTTTCTCGTCAGGGAGAGGGTGTATTTATTAGCAGGGATGGGGGTGTATTTAGTAGCAGGGGCAGGGCGTGTCTCATCAGGGAGAGGGTGTGTTTAGTAGCAGGGATAGGGGGGTGTATTTAGTAGCAGGGGCAGGTTGTGTCTTGTCAGGGAGAGGGTGTATTTAGTAGCAGGGATGGGGGTGTATTTAGTAGCAGGGGCAGGGCGTTTCTCGTCAGGGAGAGGGTGTATTTAGTAGCAGGGATGGGGGATGCATTTAGTAGCAGGGGCAGGGTGTGTCTCGTCAGGGAGAGGGTGTATTTAGTAGCAGGGATGTGGGGTGTATTTAGTAGCAGGGACTGGGGTGTATTTAGTAGCAGAGATAGGGGTGTATTTAGTAGCAGGGATGGGGCGTGTCTCGTCAGCGAGAGGGTGTATTTAGTAGCAGGGATGGGGTTGTATTTAGTAGCAGGGGCAGGGCATGTCTCATCAGGGAGAGGGTGTATTTAGTAGCAGGGATGGGGGTTGTATTTAGTAGCAGGGGCAGGGCATGTCTCGTCAGGGAGAGGGTGTATTTAGTAGCAGGGATGGGGTTGTATTTAGTAGCAGGGGCAGGGCATGTCTCATCAGGGAGAGGGTGTATTTAGTAGCAGGGATGGGGGTTGTATTTAGTAGCAGGGGCAGGGCATGTCTCATCAGGGAGAAGGTTATTTAGTAGCAGGGCTGTGGTTGTATTTAGTAGCAGGGGCAGGGCATGTCTCATCAGGGAGAGGGTGTATTTAGTAGCAGGGATGGGGTTTTTATTTAGTAGCAGGGGCAGGGCATGTCTCATCAGGGAGAAGGTGTATTTAGTAGCAGGGATGGGGTTGTATTTAGTAGCAGGGTCAGGGCATGTCTCATCAGGGAGAAGGTGTATTTAGTAGCAGGGATAGGGGGTGTATTTAGTAGCAGGGACAGGGCGTGTCTCGTCAGGGAGAGGGTATATTTAGTAGCAGGGATGGGAGGGTGTATTTAGTAGCAGGGACGGGGCATGTCTCGTCAGGGAGAGAGTATTTAGTAGCAGGGATGGGGGTGTATTTAGTAACAGGAGCAGGACGGGTCTCATCAGGGAGAGGGTGTATTTAGTAGCAGGGATGGGGGTATATTTAGTAGCAGGGGCAGGGCGTGTCTTGTCAGGGAGAGGGTATATTTAGTAGCAGGGATAGGGGGGTGTATTTAGTAGCAGGGGCAGGGCGTGTCTTGTCAGGGAGAGGGTGTATTTAGCAGCAGGGATGGGGGGGTGTATTTAGTAGCAGGGACAGGGCGTGTCTTGTCAGGGAGAGGGTGTAGTTAGCAGCATGGATGGGGTGGTGTATTTAGTAGCAGGGGCAGGACGTGTCTCGTCAGGGAGAGTGTGTATTTAGTAGCAGGGATGGGTTTGTTTTTTTATTAACACAGGTGCAATATTGCTATATTTGCTATAAATTTTGCACTCCACTTGCAATCTTGCCCTTACTACACAACAAAATGGGAAAATTATATATGTAAGAACTTGACACAAGAATTACAAATAAAACTAAATATCTTCTTCTGTAGTAGAAACAAAATGACTTGTGATATTGTTCTAAACCCAACTCGCCTTCAAGAAATATTCCAAAATATATCTGCCTAGTGCTGAAGGTTTAGGGGAAGATGGGCTTGTTCTTGTCATTAGATTGAAGGGCATAGAATTTTAACAGTGTTGTTAGGTTCAGAATAATTCTAAAGAGGTTTTAAGATGCCTTCTTGATACGGATCCAACTGGCTTTCATCACAAAGTGCCATATAAATACAGGAAGATAATAGAAGATTTTTGAATATAGTAACTTGCACTAAAGGGTTCCATCCTCAAATGTGGAAACAGAAAAGCTCCCGCATCAACAAATGTATATAAAATGTACCCCACACATCAGAACTTGGGGAATCCAGATCTAATTGTAGTATTAGGTTTATGGAGCAGATTGATTAAAGAATAAGTTAACACATTGCTGTGTGCAGAGTTATGAGACAAACAACATAAGGTTGAATTTAGGCAGGGTATCTAGGTGTAAAATTTAGCTCCTTCGCATTTAAATTAAACAGGTGAGGGGACAATGGACAGAACATGCACAGGTGTTACTACAGACCAGGATATAAGAATAAACATTATTGGCTCAGAGGGTCCCGGCAAATGTCACGAGGACAAGTTACTTTAGGGACACTACATAATAAATGTACATATTTTTCCTGTTTTATGCCGAGTTAATATTTTACTTATTATTTCTTTCATAAAATGATCATGGTCCACAATCCTCCATAACATATGGGACATATTTCCTGCCACTTGGAGGAGATCAAGAACCCGTACAAGAGCTTTAAAAATAAAACACCTCCGTCTTTCTGTTTGTTTTGTTCTTGGCCTCATAGGAGATGGTTGAGAATAGAGGTTGCTCCAGCTACTTGCTTATGGATTACAAATTGGGAGCTCAGACCTAGGTGAGTCCCTGGGAAGTATCATTTACAAAGAAGACAATGATGCATATTTGGAGCAGATTTGCAAAGCTGCCACATTGCCTTCCTTACATACTTTTGCAAAATGTTATTGTTTTAATGTCTTTGCTTCTTCACTAGCAGCTTTTGGCAGGAAAGTCCTTCAGGCCACGGTGTCCGCTAAATAGGAATGGTCAGAGAATTTATTTTTCCACCCTATCTATAACATACACCATCGGCCTGGGTATTAATCCCATTTGTTTTGGAGGACTTTAGACCATCATCGTTTTACAAAAGAAAACAAAATTTATGCTTACCTGATAAATTCTTTTCTTTCAGAATGATGATGGTCCACAGGACCCGCCCGCTTTATGGGTGACAGTTCTAATGACATCTCTATAGACCATACTTTGCCTTTCCTACCTTTCTTTCCTATTCTCTACTCGACTATATGTAAAACAAAAGAGAGGTGGGAGGGTTTTAAAGCTCTCGTATGGGTTCTTGAACTCCTCCTAGTGGCGGGAAATATATCCCATATGTTATGGAGGACTGTGGACCATCATCATTCCAAAAGAAAATAATTTATCAGGTAAGCATACATTTTTTTTCCGCTCTCTGACTGTTCTTATAGATGTGTTTACATATGCTGAACAAACTGCATTTGTATTTTGTAAATGTACTTAATGGTCCAGATTGCGCTGCAGGTTAGTAATATTTATTTTAGCTCAGTTAATTACAACATGCAGCATCTCAGTCTTTTAGCGCCAATGCCACACACCTGTATGTCCTGTATCCTGGGCTGAAAACAACCAGAATTGTGTTGTCCATAACAATATAGCAAAACGTATTACTGTTCAGTGCTGTGTATTTATTATGTACATGCTGGTGTTGTACTGATACAAATATTATCCCAAGACTATAACATGACAGGGCTCTCTAACAAACAAACACCTATCTTATAGCCCTTATCTCATTTCCTCCTGATGCCCCACAGAGCCCATCGCCTAGTATGCTGCACACCCACACACACCTAAACCTATAAGCACGTACATATACACAAATCTATAAAAACATGCACTGACAACACATACACCTATATTTCCCTATATATATATATACCCAAACACAGTTATACATACACATAAACACACACACACCTATACATACACACAAACATACACCTATACTTACCTATAAATACACACACACACAGTTATACATACACATAAACACACACACAGTTATACATACACACATACATACACCTATACTTACCTATAAATACACACACACACATTTATACATACACAATAATCCTATACATACACCTATACTTACTTATAAATACCTAAACATAGTTATACATACACATATACATACACACATACACCTCTACTTACCTATAAATACATAAACACAGAGATATACATACACCTATACTTACTTATTAATACCCAAACATAGTTATACATACACCTATACATACACACATACACCTAAACTTACCTATAAATACCCAAACACAGTTATACATACACACACACACATACACCTATACATACATACATACAAACAAACATACACCTATACATACCCAAACACAGTTATAAATATACATTCTCTCAAACACACACACAAATACCTATACATACAAATATATACCTACACACACACCTATACATACACACACACACACATACAGACACACATACAGACACACAAACATACACCTATACTTACCTATAGATAAACACACACATACACCTATACATACCCAAAATAAGTTATACATACACATAAACTCACATCTATACATACAGACAACCAACATACATCTATACATACCCAAACAGAGTTACAGTGGGTATTGAAAATAATAACCCCCCTTTGAAAATAATCACATCCTGTTGCTTTGCAGCCTGAAATAAAGACAGATA